>NC_057862.1:609298181-609563181 GCF_019393635.1 Dromiciops gliroides | reverse complement strand
ACAGAGAGACTTAAAAGCAAACATAATCCAGCAAAAGTATTATTAGTCCCCAAAGAGGGATTAGCAGAACCTTTATACACTCCTGCAAAATTAGCCCACCTTCAAGGGAAAGGACAGAAAGGTCTCTGTGACTGGGGCGGGGGGGTGTCCCATTTCTTCCATACCGAAGGAGTTGCCACCTTTCATTTGTCAAAGAAATGGGTTGTAAGGGTGAAGGCTGGAAGATGTAGACCTAGAAAGGACCCCAAAAGGCATCTAAGCAGGCCTCCTATTTTAACAGGAATGGAGGGCCCGGAGAAAGTAAGTCACACAAGTAGTGAGAGTTGAACCCAGGACCTCTGACTCCAGATTTGGGACCACCATCCTGGGTTGCTGTGAGGAAAAAGTCTTTTGGATCCTGGCTCTTTGCTGACTGACAGTGTGATCTACATTTCCCTCTCCGGGCCTCAGTTTATTAATCTTTTACAAGGAGGGGTAGATAGGTATTCTTAACCTGGGGTCCATAGAACCCCCCCAAAGGGTAGATAAATAGATTGCAGTCGGACTATGAACCTCGATGGAGAAAAAGTTACATCTTTATTTCTGTAGAAATGGTTTCCTCTGCAATCCTAGATGTTTTATTTTATGTTTCTAACAACAATATTCTGAGAAGGGGTCCACAGGCTTCACCAGACTTTCATCAAATTGATAAGACAAAAAGGGGGAGAACCTTTGTCCTAAATGTCCTCAGAGGAAGCCCAGTGGCCCCTAATACTTTCTTTCTGTTCTCCTAATAGACACAGAAGGGAAGTGAGGGAAAACGGGGTGGGGGCATGCTAAGGAGACCTGAGGCTCAATAGGTCTTCCTTTCCACACACCTCTTCACAGCTGTCCTCCTCTACACATAAATGTGTGTGTCGGGGGAGGGAGGAAGGTAAGGCCTGAGCTCAGCCTGGGATTTGTCCAGCCAGGCTTTCATGCCCTTTGACCCCACTCTGACTAAACCATATTTGCAGTTTATAATGTCTTACATCACACCACGCTGGATTACCTTTATCTAAGCCAAAACTTGATTTGGGTCCTTGAAGCTGAAGTTCATAGTGGTTTCAGTTCAATTCAATCAGCATTTATTATTGATTAATCATTAATAACAACAACCCCTTCAAATTTTTTACACAGTGCTTTTGATTTTTTTTCCAAAGGCCCGACATATTGTCTCATTTTCATAGAGGCATAGATCTAGAACCGACAGAGACCTTTGGAGGTTGGATAATCTGACATGTTTGTTGACAGAGGAGGAAACTGAGGTCCATGGAGCTGAAATGAATTTCTAAGGCAGATGACTATCTCTTTTGACTGTCCTGAGACCATCTGAGAAGACTGGAAAGTTTCCCCCTAATAATTGGAGAAAAACTTCAGGGAAATTGCCCTCACCCAACTTGAGAGGACGGATTGAGTCTGAGTGTTGGAGTACAAGCCCCCTGAACTCCTTCCCTCCCTCCTTTCTCTCTCTCCTCTTCCTGTCTCTGTGTGTGTGTGTGTGTGTGTGTGTGTGTCTCTGTGTCTCTTCTCTCTCTGTCTCTGTCTCTGTCTCTCTGTCTCTGTCTCTCTCTCTTTCTCTGTCTTTCTCTGTGTCTGCCTCTCTGTGTCTCTGTGTGTGTGTCTCTCTCTGTCTCTGTCTCTGTATCTCTCTCTCTGCATCTTTCTGTCTCTCTCTTTCTCCGTATCTCTCTGTGTCTGTCTCTCTGTGTGTCTGTGTCTCTCTGTGTCTCTGTCTGTCTCTGTGTGTGTCTCTGTCTGTTTCTGTCTCTCTGTGTCTCTCTGTGTCTCTGTCTGTCTCTGTGTGTGTCTCTGTCTCTCTATCTGTCTCTGTCTCTCTCTGTCTCTCTCTGTGTCTCTGTCTGTCTCTGTCTCTCTCTCTATCTCTCTGTCTCTCTCTGTATCTCTCTGTCTCTGTCTCTCTCTCTCTCTCTGTCTGTGTCTGTCTCTCTCTCTGTCTCTGTCTGTCTGTCTGTCTGTCTGTCTGTCTGTCTGTCTGTCTGTCTCTCTCTCTCTCTCTCTCTCTCTCTCTCTGTCTCTCTCTCTCTGTCTCTCTCTTCAGAATCCTCAGGTACAAAGGTTCCGAAAGCTTATCTGCTAGTAGAACATTAAGCTGCATCATCACTGGACTGGACTGTTCTTCCCTCCCCTTCTCTCCGCTCCCACCTCCCATGGCTGTTTCTTCCTACACATTAAAAAAAAGAACCTGATGATACAAAGTAATACCAGGCAAAGGGGCAGTATTGTCCAATATCCGGTGACCAAACAGAAATCTCAACTGAGATTTGATCCCCTCCTACTGACCTGGGGGTACAGGGGCAGTGACGATGTCTACACTGGGCACCAGGAGACCTGATTGAAACCCATCTAGCCTTGAGCTCTATGGACCTCAATCTCCACGTCCCTGAAATGAAGGCCACAGCAGGGTACCGTTGGAAAAAAGAATTTAGAGTCCAAGGACCTAGGTTCAAATGCTCTCCGTGTGACTTTCGGCAGGTCATGTTACCTCTGGGCCTCAGTTTCCTTGTCTACAAAATGGGGAGATTAGAGAATATGACCTTCCAGCTCTGACTTCATATTATTACTAGACGACCCCTCAGGTCTCCTCTGGATATTAAGAGTTTATGTTCCTAGGAATGATGACTTCTGGTTTGTCCTAAAACTGGGTCCTTCCAAGGTAGAGAGACTGTGTAGATGAAAAGAGAGAGGCAAAAAAAATTAAAATATTTTTTTAAAAAGAGAGAGAGAGAAAGATGCATCTGGAGACATCTTGACTCTGACATTTGCTGTGACAAGTCCTCAGACAGCAAGTCATTCTTTCCTCTGTACCCCCCACTCGTTCCCTGAGCCTCAGTTCCTCCTCTTTAAAATGGGTGTAATAGTAGTTACACTGCCTACTCCTCAGGGATGGTTTTTTGGGTTTTTGGTTTTTTTTTGCTTTGTAGACTTTCAAACACTATTTGTTTTGCAGAGGCCCCCTCATTCTGATATCTAGAGTTTGGTGAATATCTGTATTTGACCCACCTCCAGCTTTCTCAAGAGCTCCATCCTTTTTGTGATTTTTTTCCACTTTACCCCAATCATCTTTTCTCTCTTTACTGTCCTCACCACGTCGTCCTGTCAGCCCCACCCCCCTTCTCTGGAAATAATGCCCCAGGACCCTGAGCCAGCATCACCACCACCATCATCATCACCAGCAATAGCAGCAACAGCAGGGGCTTCTGGGAGATGACAAGACTCCTACGCTAACTCGGGTTGGTCTGTTCACACATCACTGGACAAAACCACTCCACCCTCACCCCACCCCACCCCACCCCCTGCTCGGTTTCTCTGACAACTGTCTAGGGAGCCCTCCCCATTGCTCTTCTGGAGGGGCACACACTCAGGAGAGAGAGGGGAGGGGGGAGAAGGCCAGGCCCTGCCAATCCCATTAAAGATTATTCTCCGGCAGGTGTGTATTGGGGTGGGGGTGGGGGGGCATTGTCCAGCTCAGGCTGGGGTCTGAGGCGGTTGATTTTATTGCTGGGCATAAAGGATAATCATTGACCACAACCATGCCGCCTTGAGCGTCAGCACCCTGCCCCCACTCCCAACCACAGGCCATCTCTGCCAACTCCTAGATTACTTTACAGTCACATAAAAGGGACCTGGGTCTGGCCCCTGGGACTTTGTTCTCCCCAGTAGGGGGGAGGGGGAGGGGACCTTCCTTGGTGACTGGCCTTGTCTTAAAATATTTACTCAGCCCAGAAAAGACTCCTATCTTTTATTGACCGGCAAGCTGAGACAATCCCAGCAAAACCAAGCCTTCTCCCCTGGGCAAGCCCTCTGCCAGGTCAGCAACACAGAGAAAGATTCGAGCCTCTTCCTCCTCCTGCCTCCCCTCTCTGAAGACAAACTGGCAGTACAGGTGGGACAAGCAAGCTTACAGCTGGCTCACAAGGCTTCTGAAGGGAACTCAGAGGGACTCGACACAATTTCATGGACTTCCCATTTCCTACTAGCCTGGCATTCAAGGCCTTACTTACTATGCCACTCTTATCCAATCTAGATGAAGACAGAAAGTCTTGGGGGATAGAGCACTCACAGTATATAAGAGAAGTCAGGAAACCTGGGTTCAAGTCCCATCTGTGCCCAAGTCCCATCTTGTGAGGCAGCTAGGTGGTGCAGTGGATAAAGCACTGGCCATGGATTCAGGAGTACCTGAGTTCAAATCCAGCCTCAGACACTTTATACTTACTAGCTGTGTGACTCTGGACAAGTCACTTAACCCCCATTGCCCCACAAAACAAAAACGAACAAAAAAACCAAGTCCCATCTTGTGTCCCCAAATGGCTGGATGACCTTGTGGTAATCACAGCCACTGGGGGTTTCACTCTTCTCTTCTGCAAAGGGAAGAGGTCAGACAGGCCAATCTCTAAGGTTCCCTCTGGCTCTAACATGCTAGGATTCCATATATTCCTTCTGCTCTAGCCTAAATGAGCATCTCACCAGCCCTTCTGATTAATGCCCTCTCTGTGTTGTTGCTTATCATGGCTCCCTGTCATGAAATGCCCTCCCTGGCTCATCCATCTACCCAGATCCTCGGGACCCAGCTTAATTGAGCACCTGCCCACCCACAGCACACACTGATCCCTCCCTCTTCTGCAGGCCATGAGATTCAGATCTTATAGATCTCTTGAAGAGCAGAGACCTGCCAGGATTCATGGATAGTATCAGAGGCAGGATTTGAACCTGGGTCCTAGACATCAAGTCACCCTTTCACCCACTTATTCAGGACTTAGCACAAATTGCCTAGAGACATCTCTATCATTATTTTTGAATCATTAGTATCAGGACATCTCTTCTTCCCCTCCTATGAGACTGTAAGCTACTTGAGACCAGGGACTTCTCCTTTTAGATCCTCAAGGGTCCAGCCAGGAATGAGCCTATACTATATCAATAAAAAAAAAATATGTGGATTAAATAAATGTATGATTGTTAAAGGAGCATAGGGTAGTGGAAAGAGTACTGGACTTGGTGTCAGGAAGACTGAGTTCAAGTCCTGCTCCTGACACTAGCTGTATGGAGACAGACAAATCACTGAATCTCTCCTAAGCCTCAGTTTCTTCATCTGTGAAATGGGGGTAACACACTTTCTCAAAAGATTGTTGTGAAGAAATCACTTTTATTTTGTTAAAATATGAGGTTTGAGGGGCAGCTAGGTGGTACAGTGGATAAAGCACCAGCCCTGGATTCAGGAAGACCTGAGTTCAAATCTGGCCTCAAACACTTGACACTTACTAGCTGTGTGACCACGGGCAAGTCACTTAACCCTCATTGCCTGCCCCCCCCCAAAATTATTCCAAAATATGAGTTTTTAAATGATGATTGACTACGTTAAAGGCACAGCACTGGGTAGTGGATAGAGAGCCCCACCTTGTAGGCAGGGAGGCTCAGGTTCAAGTTCCCTCTGACACATACTGAGTGTATGACTGCTGATTAAGTGACTTGACTTCTTGGTGCCCTCAGAAAACTCTAAGACTGTCAGATGATGAATAGGTGGCGATCTGTACTCAGAAAGGGAGTTTACTCACCAGGAGTCCCCTATGCCAGTGAAACCACAAAATCACTGACAGAAGTGTGAAGTTGATGGGGCAGCTAGATGGCGCTATAGTACATTGAGCGCTGGCCACTAGTTCAAATCCAGTCTCAGGCACTTACTAGCTCTGTGACCCTGGGCAAGTCACTTAACCTCTGTTTGCCTCAGTTTCGTCAACTGTAAAATGGGAATAATAATAACACCTACCTCCCAGAGATGTTGTGAAGATCAATCCAATCCAATAAGCATTTATTAAGCACCTACTATCTGTGTGACCCTGGGCAAGTTTATTTAACCACCTGTTTGTTTCAGTTTCCTCATATATAAAATGAGCTGGAGAAGGACATGGCAAACTACTTCAGCATCTTTACCTAGAAAATCCCAAATGGGATGATGAAGAGTCAGACACAAGTGAAACAACTGAACAACATGTGCCAAACACTGTGCTAAGTGATGGGGGTACAATTAATAAAAAGAAAGGCAATTCCTGCCCTCAAGGATTTTACAATCTAAATGGGGAGACAACACACAAAAGAAGGCAGAAAAGTGGGGAGGGGGAATGGCACCAAGGGGTACCAAATGAGATAATAATTGTAAAGCACTTAGCTTTGAAGGATGAATTAGAGAGGAGAGAAAACGGAGGCAAGGAGGCCAATTAGGAGGCAATGGTGATGAAGACCTACAATAGGTCATTGGCTATGTGTGTGAAGAGAAATGTTACAGATGGGAGAGTTAGATTTGACAAGACTTAACAATGGATTCGATTTGGGAGGCAGGGAGAGGAAAGCACCCAAGATGGCTTCCCCTCTTTGGAAGATTTTTACAAATGAGTTTATATGGGCAGCTAGGTGGTGCAATGGATAAAGCACTGGCCTTGGATTCAGGAGTACCAGAGTTCGGATCTGACCTCAGACCTTTTACACTTACTAGCTGTGTCACCCTGGGTGAGTCACTTAACCCCAATTGCCTCACCAAAAAAAACCAAGAAAAACAAATGAGTTTATATTCTAAACCAGGAATCAGCAAACCACAGCCCTCAAGCTGGCTTTGGCTCCCGGAGTTTTTTGCTTGTTTGTTTCTCTCATTATGGTAATTGATTTATACTGGTTAAACTTCCATATGTAATTGTTACAATAGGTATTATATTTATAATGGGGTGGCCAGGTGGCACAGTGGCTACTAGGAAGTTGTTGTCGCTTTAATTAAGTACACTGGATTTCGGAGGGTTTTGGCAAAGAAATTGGAGTGGCTTGCATTTTCTTTTTTCTCCAGATCATTTTACAAATGAGGAAATGGAAGCAAACTAAGTGAAGTGACTTGCCCAGGATCACACAACTAATAAACTGTCTGAAGCCAGATGTGACCTCAGGAAGATGAGTCTGTTCTCTAACAAGTCAGCAGTCTGACCGTATACAGATAGCTGATTTGGGAATGACTCCCATATCAGTAATCAGTTATTTCTTATCTGATCAAATATTATCAATTTGGGTTTTTTGTTATTTGATTTAGCATTGGCCCTGCCCAATGTCTTTTCTCAACCGAAGCAGCCACAACTGGATCAAGTATAGGTATAATGCCTCTGCGTAGTTGACAAGTCTTTGGCTGATTTCATTCCTTTCTTCTGGATCTTGTCTTCCAACATGTTTTTCCCATGTATGCCAACCTTTGTATGAAATCACAAAAAATTACACATGCACTAAACACGTCCTTGGTGAAGGTGTTAGCGAGCAACCGGGAGACTTTCAAAAGCACAACAGACCACAGTTTTAGCATCAATTGATTGAAATACAAGATTCCACTGCATTTAATTTTTGTTAATTGTAAAAAAAAAAAAAAAAGCATATGATTTGATAGAACAAAATGCCACCCTGGCGGCTTTCCCCCAATGAGGTTTTTTCCATAGACATGTCCAAGTTATGCAAGATTCCTGGAGGAATATAACAAAAGAGACAGCCTTGTTTGGTTATTCTTTGATCACTAATATCAAGCAAGAGATAAGGAAATCTGTGCTCACTAGGGGTGTCATGGAGGAAACCTAACCTAGAGTCAAGCTAGCAAGCACTGATGAACACTTATGTGTGTCAGACCCTGAAGCAGGTGTTAAGGAGACAAAGACAAAAATGAAATTGTCTCTGCCTTCAAGAAGCTTCCATTTGAACAGAGGAGATAACACAAATACAAACCCCACACGAGGCAGATTCAAAGTAGCCTTGGGGGCCTTGAGAGTGGAAAGGCAGTAGAATCTGGGGGAACCAGTACAGGCCTCAGGCAAAAAAAAATGGCACTTGAGTTGATTCTTGAAGGAAGCCAAGGGCACAGCCATGAAAGGAGAGCATCCCCAGGAAAAAGGAGATAGAATGTTGTATAGGAACAATGACAGAGTCATTGGGATGATGTGGAGCAAGGCTGGAAAAGTAGGATGGGAGTCCAGACAAGTCCTGGAATGTTCAAGAGCTTCCTAAATGAGATTTTAAATCTCTCTAAAGAACTTAATGTAGGGGGCAGCTAGGTGGCGCAGTGGATAAAGCACTGGCCCTGGATTTAGGAGGACCTGAGTTCAAATTTGACCTCAGACGCTTGATACTTACTAGCTGTGTGACCCTGGGAAAGTCACTCAACCCTCATTGCCCCGCCAAAAACACAAACAAAACAAAAACAAAAACCCTTAATGTAAATACACAAAGGGGGAAAAAAAGTAAATTAATAAAAAAAATACCCATTTCCCAGACTATATTACACAGTTGGGTAGACAACCTATGAAGCTCATCCATCAGTGTATGTGCATATGTGCATGTATGCATGTGCGTGCGTGTGTGTGTGTGTGTGTGTGTGTGTGTGTGTGTGTGTGTGTAAACTGGACAAAAGCTTTGCAGCTTTTTTTTTTTAAGTCATGCTCAAAATTGATGGGGAGACAAGTGGGCCTTTGTGAAATTGCAAAGTGATTTAAATGACCCCAAGCTTCTTCCTGAAATAAAGACCCAATTTTGTTAATACCAATATTCTTTTTGTGGTGCTACATAGCCCTGAACCAGGGAACACCACAATCCACAGAGTCAAAACTGAGAATGGCACATAATATGTGTGAGCAGGCTACAAAAATGCTACAAACAAGGAATTCGAGCCAGGTCATCTTGAGTTTGAATGGCAAATCCCATGAAGTGATTGAATGATTCAAATTCTAACTGCACATTTTTCACTGGGCTTGAACCAATCACCACATATTACATAATTATAACTTTGTATAGTTTAAATTAAAATACATTTGATCACTTCACAGGATTCATTGTTCCCCCTAATTGGGACCTGGCTATAGCATGAAGAAGCATCATAAGGGGACTGCATCAAAGAAATTATGGTTCAAAATTAGATTAGGGGCAGCTAGGTGGCTCAGTAGATAAAGCACTGGCCCTGGATTCAGGAGGACCTGAGTTCAAATCCAGCCTCAGACACTTGACACTTACTAGCTGTGTGAACCTGGGCAAGTCACTTAACCCTCATTGTCCTGCCAAAAAAAATTAAGTAAATAAGATGAGCTGGTTATGTGCTAAGAGTAAAGGATAGGGACAGCTAGGTGGCACAGTGGATAAAACACTGGCCCTGGATTCAGGAGGACCTGACTTCAAATAGAGCCTCAGATACTTGACACTTACTAACTGTGTGACCCTGGGCAAGTCACTTAACCCCCATTGCCCTGCAAAAAAAAAAAAAAAAAAAGAGTAAAGTATAACTAAGACACAACTATTCTGATGCTGAGAGAAATTGAGGGAAGCCCCCCTGGGACTATATGGACCTTCTGGGAACCAACTGGATAGTGATAAAGCCTACATCTATCATTTTAATTATGGATTTAATTTTAATTTAAGTATATATCTATAATTTTAATTATAGAACTGCCAGGTGAGGGAATTGCCACTATTGATGCAGGTCTACATACCTCTTACATTCTCAGAGAGGTGCCTAACATTGGCAGGGTCACCCAGCCAGTACATGTCAGAGACCACTCTTCCTGGTTCCCATGTCACCTCTCCATCCATTGTGCCATGCTGCCTCTCAAACTAATGGGAGGACATGGGAAAGAGTCACAACGAATGGGCAGGCATGAATAGGTTGAGATCTGATTATAGGAAATACCTATATGAGTGAGATCACAGAGTCATTTGATTAATTGATAGAATAAACTTTTACCTGCTTAAATTTGGTGGTGGAGGCCATGAGTAGCTACAGTGGTACTTGAGATAACATATTTCTAGAGGGGAAGTCTTTTCAAAGCTGAAAGAGTTTTGAAAACTGATGGGTTATGCTTGGTTTCTTTATACACACTTCCTACTTCCTCAAAAAGGAGAGAAGTGACCTAAGGCAAGTCACTTGACATCCTTGGGCCCCAGTTTTCTTATCTGTAAAAGGTCGCCACCTTGGCTACTTCACAGGGTTATAATGAAGATTTCTAAAAATCAAGTTGGGAAATAACTATGAATGCATAAGAAAAAAACAGGAAGAAAGGGGACTGAGCACTACCAAATTTCAAACTACAATACAAAATGATAATCATCAAAAACAGTTTGGTACTGGCTAAAAAATAGAGATTGATCAGTAGAACAGATTAGGTACAAAATATACAGAAGCCAACAAACACAGTTGTGTAGAGCTCAAGTACTTGGGTAAAGACTCACTATTTTGACAAAAATTGTTAGGAAAACTGGAGACTACTTTGGCATAAATTAGGTGTAGACCATGATCTCACACCATATACAAAGATAAACTCCAAAAGGGTACATATGTGTCTTAGATGTAAAAAGTGATTCCATAAGCACATCAAAGGAACAAAGAAGAAACTACTTTTTATATCTATGGATTAGACAAGGCTTCATGATCAAATAGAGGAGGATCACAGAAGATAAAGGAACAATTTTGGTTGCATAAAATTTTAAAGCTACTACAGAAACAAATCTAATGTAATCAAAAGAGAAAAAAGTAACTGGGGAAAACTCTTTGCAGTAAGTTTTTCTAATAAAGGTCTCATATCAAGACATACAAGGAATTTATTAAAATGTATAAGACTAAGAACCATTCCCCAATAGAGAGCCAAAGACATGATCAGGAAGTTTTCAAGGAATAAATCCAAGCTATCAACAACCACATTAAAAAATGCTCTTTTAGGGGCAGCTAGGTGGCGCAGTGGATACAGCACCGGCCCTGGAGTCCGGAGTACCTGAGTTCAAATCCGGCCTCAGACACTTAACACTTACTAGCTGTGTGACCCTGGGCAAGTCACTTAACCCCAATTGCCTCACTAAAAAAAAAAAAAATTAAAAATAAAAAATGCTCTTTTTTCACTCATAATTACAGAAAAGGAAATTGAAACAACTTTAAAGTTCTACCTCCTACCCATCAATTGGTAAAGATGACAAAAGAGGAAAATGACAAATGTTGGAGGGGCTACAGGCAAACAGTCACTTTAGTGCATTGTTGGTGGCACTGTGAATTGGATTAGTCATTCTGGAAAATATTTTGGAACTTGGACTCAACCTAAAAAGTTACTCAACTGTATATACCTTTTAGCCCAACTATATCACTATTATGTTTATACCCCAAGGATATAACATGTATGTAGCACTCACTATGGGCCAGATACTATCCTAAGCACTTTACAATTATTCTCATTTCTTCCTCATAAAAACCCTGGGAGGTAGATGCTATTATTATCCTCATTTCACAAATGGGTAAACTGAGACAAACTGACCAAGTGATTTGCCTAGGTTCACCCAACTAATAGTATCTGAGGTTGGATTTTAACTCACATCTTCCTGAATCAAGATGTAGCACTCTATCCACTTTGCAAAGATAGAAAGCATTTACCAGTGTGTACCAAAAAAAAAATTTTAGCCACTTTTTTCATAGTAGCCAAAAGTTGTAAACTAAAGGGCTATCTATTTATTAGGGAATAGCTAAACAAATTATGGTATGTGAATGGAACAGAATATTAATTCTACTGTAAGAAAGGATCAAATCAACAATTTCAAAGGAAAGTGGGAAGGTCTCTCTAAACTGATAGAGAATGAAACCAGCAAAAATAGAGCAATGTATAAAATCACCACAAAATAATAGAGAAAAACAATATTGAAAGGCTTTAAAACATTAATCGATATATTGATAAACCAGAAATGCTGAAATATGACAGCTATCTCTGGCCAAAGAGGCAATGGACTTGAGATGCAGAAGGTGAGAAATTTTTGGACATGGCCAATGTGAGAATTTGCTTTGCTAGACTCAGCATTTTTATTATGCATTTCATTTCTTAATGTTTAATAAAATTTCATTTTTATGCTTATTGTTCAGTTGGGCAGGGGGAAGAGGAAGAAGTGAGAATAAATGCATGTGAAAAAATAAACAATTTTTAAAAGAAAGCAAAAGCTTTAATTAAAACTATGAATGTAGATGGGAAAGTGTTAAATTCTATTAAAAATATTCATCAGTGCTATTATTGTTGCTTGGTTTGGGTTTTAATTTTGGTTTTGGCTTTGGTTTTGGACCAAATATGTTATTTCTTTTCTGTAGGAAATTCCCAGTGAGGAAACTCCCAACTACAAATTCTGACTGTCACCTGCTCTGCAAGTTAGAGTCTGAGAGAGTTTCCTGGTATACAAAGATATGAACTGATTTTCCCAGTACCTGTAAAAAGTGGACTTGGACCCAGGTCTCCCTGACTAAGGCTTGCTCACAATGCCTTTCTTGTTGTTATGAATACAATTATTTATTTATGCTCCTAATTACCCGCTAATATTGCCTAGAAATAACTATCAGTCAGTCAACAATCAGCAAACATTTATAATCACCTACTCTGGGCTAGGCACTGTACTAGGTGAATGAATACAAAGACCGAAAAAAAAGAAAGAAAAATCCCTGACCTCAAGGGCCTCCATTCTGATGGAAACACACAGTTACTTCTCATTCAGTGCTCTCCTCTGGTGTGAATTATTCCCCTACGTGCCTCCTATCCAGGGTCTGGTTTTTCCATTCCACTCTTGTGCTTCCCCATATGAAGGTTCTATATTCAGGGTTCTAAATTCCTCTCCCTCACCCATTCTTCTGACCCATAAAAAAAACAAGATAAAGCCCTACAAAGAGAATGGCTAATAGGGAATGGGCCACAGACAGGAGATGACACTGAGGGCTAAGGGGGGATGTGGGTATTTCTAGGGGTAGAGATTATAGATCAGAATAGAAAATCGGGATGGTAGAGTGAAAGTACTATAAGCTCACTGAGGACAGTAAGCATGGGTTGTTTTCCATTTTGTCTTTGTAGCCCCAGCCTGCGCTTGGTGCCTTATGCATAGTAGGTGCTTTTTACAAATGCTTATTTCATCCTCGTATAATGGACTCAGAATCAGGAATTCTGTTTTAGAAACCTGAGACCATAGGCAAGACATTTAACTGTGTGGAGCCACAATTTCCTCATCTAATGGTAATAATACTAATACTTTTACTACCTACCTCATAGGATGAGGGAAGTGTTTTCCTCATTCTCTAAATATGAGCTGTTATTATTTATTGGGCTTCCCTGAGCTCAAAGTCCCCACACAAGTTTCAGAATTATAACAGGGTGATTGGGGCTTTGATTTCTTTCCTGCCACAGACCTCCAGACTGCTCTCCCCATGACACTTCTGAGGGTCCCATACCTTCACCAGATACTGTGTCCCACACCTCCTACCACCTCTATCATGCCACAGGAGCTAAATCAGAACCCTGGAACAAGTCACTCCCTCTCCCAGCAGGACCGTCCTTTCTGTCCACTGCTCTCTGGGTCCAGAAGTCCTAGTCAGTGCATCAAATCTGTTGTTCTCTGTCCTGGTTTCTTCCAAGAACTAAGCAGAAAACACAGCATCATCCTCCATCCACAGAGAATCCATCAGGAGTTAAGAGATAGTATTCCTAGACCCAAGGACAGGTTATACCTAAAGAATTTCAGGCCACTATAGAGGGGGCAATCCTCTCCCTGAGAGACCCCCTGTTGTTGCAGGAGGTCAGAGAAGGGAGGATATGCTTTTTCTTTGGGAACTGGAGAATATGGATTTGGGGGTCAGAGGCTTTTCCCATAGGACCAGGCCCAAATAGCTGAGACTATGGGGAAGGATGTTGGAGTTTACCAGATCAAGAGGAATCCTCATGCTGCCCCACATCATTCTGGGCTCTCTGGCTCTCTCTGAGGCCTGCTCCTGCCTGCCCCACACAGGAATCATTTCTCTCAAAGCCTTAACTGAAGATAAAAGGAGAAAACTCATAAAAACTGATATTTATGTATAGTGCTTTTAAGTGTGAGTATTCCCATCATCACCTTGAGTCTCAGAACAACCCTATGAGAGATTTGCCACTATTATTCCTATTTTATAGATGAGAATACTGAAGCTCAGAGAGGTTATGACTTGCCCAGGGTGATGGAAATTGGTAAGTGGCAGGGATAAGATTTGAACCTAGGTCTTCTCAAATCTACATTTAACACAGGCTGCTCATGGACCCTGAAGTCAGAAAGAATTGAATTCAGATCCTGAATTAAACACTTACTAGCTATGTGACCTTGGGCAAGTCACTTAACCTCTGTTCACCTCAGTTTCTTCATCTGTAAAAAATGGGGATAATAATAATAGCACCTACTTTCCAGGCTTGTCGTGAAGATCAAGCAAGATATTTGTAAAGTGCTTTGCCCAGTGCCTGGCACATAGCAGGTGCTCGCTATTATTATGAGGGGACAGGATTTCTGCCTCTGTAACTGCTAGTGCCTTCCCCTCTGAGATTACCTTCTGTTTCCTCTGTCTCTATCTTCTGTATGTCTAGTCCTTTTCATCTCTCTCCCCTAGAACGCGGGCTCCTTGAAGGCGAGAATGGCGTGTTTTAGGTGACATATGCCCGCAGGCCTGTCGAAGGCAGAGATCTTGGGTGCTGGAGGAGAGAAGGCTGTGTGGTGGGGTAGGATCTGAGATGGACGCTGAAGGAGGGGTGGGGCTTCCATAGATGGAGAAGAGTCCTGAGGGACGGCATATTTCAGATGGGCTGCAATAGGAGGAGTGAGGATACCGAAATGACAATGATGTGGACAGAGGGAAGGAGACCGGCCTGGCTGGGGTAGAGGGTTTGTCGGGAAGAGCAATGAGAGATAAGGCAGAATGGGCCCAAGCTGTGGAAGGCTTTGAATGTCCTGGCTCAGTCTCTTCCTCTGTGCCTCGTCCATCCCAAAGGAGGGCATGAACAGGACTCGTTGTGTGGTCATTGGTTGGGCATGTGCTCTGACTGACTCTGCCAGGATGGGGAAGGGGAGAAAGAGTTATTTTACTAGAAAGTGGCTGACACACAGATACAGAGAGAGCAAGCAAGTGAGTGAGAGAGAGAGACAGAGATAGAGCCAGAGACACAGAGAGAGACAGAGAAACAGAAAGACAGACAGACGGAGACACAGACAGAGACAGACAGAGAAAAGAGCTGGCTAACTCCTTTGTCCACAGCCCCAAACACACATAAAATGACAAGTAAAATGTGATGAGCTGGAAGTGAAGTTTAGATGGGAAGAGAACATGGAGGACAGGACATTGGGCCTGACCTGGCACCAGTTAGAATCAGTTGCCTCTGGAAATTTACTTTTAAGAAATCAAACTGCCCCTAAGGAGTGAAGTGGGAGTTTAGGGGGGTTAAGGCACAAAAAATGCGTGGGTGTGCACATACAGCTGTGTATAATCATGTGTTTGTGCATAAATGTATCTGCATGCATCTCCGTTATTTTTCACCCAGATGTTTCCCATCCCCTACTCCTGGTTATGCAATTGATGAGGTGGGGAAATCTCCCTGAGCCTCAGTTTCCAAATCTGTAAAATAAGGGTGATGATATTCCTTGCCCTGCCTACTCCACCCCTTCATACACACACACACACACACACACACTCAAAAGTTCTAATGAGATAATGTCTGTAAAGTGACTTCCTATGTTATAAGAATGTAAGTTGTTTCATTCAAAGGGCCCTCACACCCAGAGCCACTAGATAAAAAGTCCTGTGTCCCAGAATGCACATGTCATGACTCTGGGGATCCGTATAGCCCTTCCCAGCTCAACCTGAGGAGCTCAGGACACCCAACTCTCCTCTCCCTGCTTCATCAGGCAACCCTCAGAACAACCCCCGAGGGAGCCAGGGCCCACCTGGAGCCCAGCCCTAGTGACAAACCCTCATTCTCCCCTCCACAACCACTCCACCCCCAGCAGGACTCCCCTTGCCAGACTCCCCCGATAACATCAGCCCCACAAGAATCTAGGTCAGCCTGCTTATCTCATGGTGAAATTGAATCCATCTAGGAATCCAGCCTTGACTTCAGTTACACATGTAAATCACAACCATATTTCATGCTTAAAATGGGTCTAGTGGGAAGGATGGGGAAAGAGGAAAAACCCCAGGGACACACTGGCTTTGGGTTGGAATGCAATTTATTACCAAATAATTATATGTTATCTATGGGCCCAGATCATAGCTTGAATATGTGTAGCAGGGAGAGGCAGCCTTAAATATTTCCTAACCCCTGTTACCAGCTTTTTCCAACTGCGTTTGCAGCAAGAACTTTACCAAGTTCTTAGTAGCTGCTCTTTGAAACCACCATGTAAGTCTGGGGGTAGAAGGAAAGACAGAGACAGAAACAGGGATAAATAGAAGCCAAAAAAATAAACTCTATCTAGGTCTCAAAGTGAAGGAAGAACAATTAGCAAAAATATGCACTGTGTTTCTGTTTACCCTTTTCCTCCCAAGGTTTATTGTAAGATTTTCTGCCTCTATTTGAGCCCTTTGCTGCTCATAACAGTGTTTGCTGAGCCAAACTCCCTGATTTAAAACATTAACATACTAAATCCTCAGACATATTTTTGTCCTAAGGGTAAATTAAGGTTGAAGATAAAACTAGAAGAAGCAATTTGATCAACAAAAGCCAAGCCCCAACTAGGTCTCAAAGTGAAAGAAGAACAATTAGCAAAAATATAGATTGTGCTTCTGTTTATCCTTTTCTTCCCAAGGCTAATTGTAAGATTTTTCTGCTTCTATTAGGGCATTTAGCTTTTAACAATGTGTTTGATGAACCAGGCTACGATTTGAAACACTAACACATTCAAACCTCAGCCATGTCTTCTATTCTAAGGTATACATCAAGGCAGAGAATATAACTAAAAGAAGCAATTCAAGATAGAGACAGCTCATAGAGGGACAGGAAGGAGGCAGAGACGGAAAGAGAGAAATAGAGAAGTAGAAACCAAGAAAGATACAAGGAGAGATGGAGAGAGAGGGAGCAGGGCAGGGAAACCAGTGAAGGTGAGAAAAGAAGGGAAATACAAAGAAACACAGAGAAAGAAATTGGAAAAGAAGCAAGAGAAAAACAAAAACAGAGGGAGGTAGGGGTAGCACCATCCCCCTCTGTACTGGAAGGGGCTTCTTCCTTCTCCACAGGAAAGGGGAACTTTGAGGGATCCCTGCTTCTGTGGTTACCTCTTCTCCTACACAGGTGCTACTGAACAAAGCTGGGAGAAAATTATGAATCCATGCTGACTAGTTCCACTACAAATTTAGGTTACACAATCTCAACCAAGCCCTCACTGCGGCAAGACAATATTTTTTTATACCTCCCTAATTAAATCCCTATCTTCCTCATCGAAGTGGCTCTTGTAAACCTTGCTGTCCTGTCTTAAACCTCTCATGGTTTCCCTATTTCAGCTGAGAAATTAGTGTCATATTTTACTGAAATAACTGAGGCCAAAAAAGAAAAAGAAAGAAAGAGAAAATTTGAAGCCATTTTCCTTCTTCCTTCCTCCCTTCTGTCATGATCTCCTTCAGCACTGTCTCACACAAAGAGGTGGCCCTTTTCTCTGCCAAGTCAAACCCCTGTAACTCACCGAGTGATCCCATTCCATCCCATCCTCTTCAGTTTATTGTCCCTTCCCCGCTCTTTCACTAATCTTTAATCTCTCCCTGTCTACTGACTTCTTCCCTTCTGTCACATTTCCCTCATCCTCAAAAAACAAAAACAAAAACAAACAAACAAAACAAAAACCCCACCTCACTTGGATCCATCCATCCCCACCAGCTATCGTCCCATTACCCCCTCCTTTTGTGTCTAAACTTGAGAAAGCCATGTACAACAGGTGCCTACACTTCCTTTCCTTTTGTTCTCTTCTAAACACTCCAAGGTCTAGTGTCCTTCCATGTAATTTCTCTCAAGTGGCTAGTGATCTCTTAATTGTTAAATCCAATGGCCTTTTCTCCATCTCTATCCTTCATGACTTGCAGCCTTTGACACATTGATCCTTTCTCCTTCTTGGTATCCTCTTCTCTCTGCCCTCTCCTGGATTTCCTTCTCTCTATCTGACCACTCCCATCTTCATTCAGCATCATCCCTTGGTGATCTCCTCACTTCCCATGGATCTAGTTCTCATCTCTACGCTGGTGATTCTCAAATCTAGTTGTCCAGCTCTTGCCTCTCAACTGATCTCTGAGTCCAGTCAGGTGTGATGAAATAATGGGGATTTAGCAGATATTCAAAGACCCACCTGGAGATTAATCTAGACTGATTGAATCAAGTGAGAGTGATTGACTGCTGATTAGCCTACTTCAAATTAACTGGATTGTAATCACACCTGGCTAGCCCTTAAGAAGGTATTGTTCTGGGGGCAGCTAGGTGGCGCAGTGGATAGAGCACTGGCCCTGGAGTCAGGAGGACCTGAGTTAAAATCTCACCTCAGACACTTGACACTTACTAGCTGTGTGACCCTGGGCAAGTCACTTAACCCCACTTGCCTTAATTTAAAAAAAAAAAAAAGGTATTGCTCTCAGAAGCTAGACTGTGAACTCAACTTGAGAACACCTTCAAAACCAATGGATTTGGGGGGTGGGAATGGAGGAGGAAGAGAAGTTGGAACACAAATTTTTTTAAATTGATGTTAAAATTTGTTTTTACATATATTTTGGAAAATAAAATTCTATTCAATAAAACCAATGGATTTGGATGACGCCAACCAATCAGCTTGAAGCAGTGTGTAAGGACCACCTCTGTTCCAGACCTATTAAAAGCTTCCACAATCAGCTTGCTAGGGAGTTCCTGAATGAAACAGGCTTGTGGTAAAGGACTTGAGGAAGAACCCAACCAGGCTGGAACTCTAGGCTAAATAGGCCTTTTCTTAACTTTCTGAACTCCATGTTAATACCTGTATGTTTTAATAAATGTTTAATGCCCAAAGACTGGTGCTAAAGCTTCTAATTTAAGGCAATCACACAACATAGATTTTAAACATCACACAGGGGACCATTTGAAGGTCTAGGGAGAGGGGCTGCCCTGGCTCTGAGAGTCAGTAGGGGTCTCCTGGATTATGTGCCACCCTGGGGAGGGGGGAAATACTCAAAATCCTGGGTGATTCCCAGTTGTCTCAAACCACCAGGTCAAGGACCTTTTTTTTTTTTTTAGTGAGGCAATTGGGGTTAAGTGACTTGCCCAGGGTCACACAGCTGGTAAGTGTTAAGTGTCTGAGGCCGGATTTGAACTCAGGTACTCCTGACTCCAGGGCCAGTGCTCTATCCACTGCCCCCAAGGACCTTTTTAATGATTTCATTGGTATAGGAAACTCTCTATGAGGAAATCCCTTCCATCAACATCTCCTGGGTCATTAAGAGATTTTAACTGTGTTGGCCAGGGTCACATGCCCTTTATGTGTCAGACCTACCACCATGAACCAAGGTCTTCCAGACTCCAAGGCCAACTCTCTACCCCCTACACTAGGCAGGAAATATTAGCTGGGCTTATAGAATCCTGAGAAAGTCAGATTCTTGTCACCTTCTTCCCCAGGCTTCTTGCTGTCTCCCCAGGGTGAGCAGATCAGAGCAGAAAGAAGCCAAGTAGCTACCCATCCTAGAAGAAATGAGACAATAGACCCAAAAGATGACAAGCAGCAGCCCTAATAAGCCAGGCAGTGATTCTGGTGGGAAGTCAAGGGATAGATTTAATAGGGATTAGTCAGCTCCCCTGTGAGAAATGTACCTTGTCTTTGGGGTACTGGTCATACATGGAGAGGGTCACAGATTTAGACCTGAAAGGGAGCTTCGAGATCAGGTAGTCTGGCTCCCTCATCATGAAGATGAGGAAACTGGAGTTAAGTGACTTGCTCCAGGTCACACAAGTATAAGTAGCACAGTTGGGATTCAAACCCAGATTGTCAACTCCAAGTAATAATGATAGGTAGCATTTATATAGAAGTGTCTGGGTGGCCCAGTGGATAGAGTGATGGGCCTGGAGTCAGGAAGACCTGAGTTCAAATCTGGCCTTAAATACTTACTAGCTGTGTGACCCCCCAGGGAAGTCACTTAACCTCTATTTGCCTTATTCCTTACTAGAGAAGGAATGGCAAACCAGTCCAGTCTCTTTTTTTCCTAGAAAACCCCATACAGGGTCACCAAGAGTCTGACATGAGTGAACAAGCATTTATATAGTACTTTAAAAACCTATATTATGGCGGCAGCTAGGTGGCACAGTGGATAATGCACCGGCCCTAGATTCGGGAGGACCTGAGTTCAAATCCGACCTAGACACTTGACATTTACCAGCTGTGTGACCCTGGGCAAGTCAACCCTCATTGCCCTGCAAAAAAACAAACAAACAGAAAAAACCCTATATTATTTCATTTGATCCTCACAACAACCTGTAAGGTGTTTGATATTATTGTTCCCACCTTACAGTTGAGGAAACTGAGGCTTAGGAGAAATTAAGTGATCTGTCCAAGGTCACAGAGTTAGTAAGCATCTGAGGTGGGATCTGAACTGATCTTCCTGACCCTACATCCTGGGTGCTATTTACTATGCCTCCTGGCTCCCATCAATTCACTTTCCACTGTCCTGTATGTACCTGCCTTTAGTCCAGGTTAAACCCTGCTTTTAGGTCTGGGTACCCATTTTAGGGAGGGTCCCTAAACATGTGGCCCCCAAGTGTGGATGCTCTAGGCTTTCTTCTCTATCCTCTCCTTTGGTTATCATACTCACTTCCATGGATTTAATGACTAAACAAATGTCTCCCAGATATAGCTATTCAGTCCTAATCTCTCCCCTGAACTCCGCTTCTATCCCTCCAGCTGACTGCTAGACATCTCCACCTGAAGGTCCTGCTGTCACCTCAAACTCAACATGAAATGAATGTCCAAAATGTAATTCATTTTCCTGCCTAACTCTAATTCTCTTCCAATTTAACCTATTTCTTGATGAGTAGACAGATTTCAGAAAAACCTAGAAAGACTTCCATGAACTGAAGCAAAGTGAAGTGAGCAGAACCAGGAGAACAGTGTTTATAGTAACAGCAATACTGTATGATGAGAAACTATGAATGACTTAGCCCTTCTCAGCAATGCAATGATCCAAGACAATTCCAAAAGACCTGTGATGGAAAATGCTCTCCACATCCAGAGAAAGAACTGATGGAGTCTGAATGCAAATCAAAGCATACTATTTACACTTTTTTGTGTTTTTTTTCCTTTTGTTCTGTCTCTTCTTTCACAACATTACAGATTGCTTACTGTCATATAGAGTAGAAAGAGGAGGAGGGAGGGGAGGAAGGGAGAAAGAAAATTTGAAACTCAAAATGTTATTTGAAAAATGAATGTTAGAAATTGTCTTTACATGTAATTGGAAAAAAAAGTTTAAAAAAAAACAAATTGGGGGCAGCTAGGTGGTGCAGTGGATAAAGCATCAGCCCTGGTTTCAGGAGAACCTGAGTTCAAATGTGGCCTCAGACACTTGACACTTGCTAGCTATGTGACCCTGGGCAAGTCACTTAACCCTCTTTGCCCCACAAAAAAATAAAATAAAATAAAATAACCAAATTAACCGATTTCTGTTGATGACACCACCAATTCTCCCAATTACCCAGGTTCAAAAGGGTCCTCTAAACAAGTCAAGACCAGAAAGGACAACACTAACTTAAATAGGCAACTATTCCCAGTAGATTGTGAGCTCCCTGAGGACAGGGACTATCTTTTACTGCTTTTTGTATCCCCAGCCTTAGCACAGTGTCTGGTACATAGTAAGTGCTTCCTAGATGTTTATCGACTGACTGACTGACTGATTAACTAGGTGGCCTAGTGGACAGTGTACTGGACTTGGAGTTACAAGGAAGAGCTGAGTTCAAATCCTGACTCACATATTTACTAGATGTATATCCCTGAGCAAATCACTTAACCTTTCCCAGCCTCAGCTACCTCCCCTGTAAAATGTCAGTAATAATAGCACTTACCTCACAGTTATTTCGAGGATATAATAACATATGTAAAGTGTTTTGCAAACTTGAAAGTGACTGATAAATACTAGCTATTGTTAAGTGCATTTGTCGATAAATCTTTTTTTTTTCTGCCTGGAGGATGGGAGGTGGGCTGAAAAATCATCCTGAGAGTGTTCTTCCTTATTCTCCAGCTCTCTTCACTCTGCTCTCTGTCTCCTTGGTGTCTATCTGCCTTTCAAAGCCTTTGAGTTATAAATAGAAGGCCTGCCAAGTACCCCTCCTGCAGCACTCAGGACTGGAGGGTGTGAGGGCAGTGACCCAGCAGCCAGTGCGTGCCCCGCTGCCTGCCTATGTGCTTCTAGAAGATGGAGAGATGGGGGACAGGGTTGGGGGAGATGGAGGATGGTGGAGAGGGGAAGGTGGGGAAGATTTGCTTCTGTGTGTCTGTATATCTGTCTCAGTACATGCGTGGGGATGGGGATTGTGCAAATGCATGTTGTGGGGGAGAGGGTGTGCAGGGCTATGTATGGGCACGAGAGCATGAATGTCAACCTCTGTGTCTATCTCCCTATGAAAGTGGGGTGTGTGTGTGTGTGTGTGTGTGTGTGTGTGTGTGTGTGTGTGTGTGTTGTCTGGGCAGCTGTGAGGCGGGGTCGGGTAACAAGGTGTCTCTGTATCTGTATGGCTAGGTACCTCAGTGTAGATCTAGGTGTGTCTATCTGTGTAGTGAAGGGGGAAGGGGTGAGGGTGGGTGGGACCACCATCTTTCCATGGTGTGAAAGTACTTCAATTTACAACAAATTCTTTCTCAGGCACCGCTAATCCGAGGCCCTCCCTTCTCACCCTCCAGATCCCATTTCCCTTGATGGGATAGTCAAGTGGATTAGGAATGAATCCCCAAGCATTTGCGGTTGGTTGTTTGGGAAGTGTGTCACTTCCATACTTTGTGGTCTCCAGGGGAGAGCTCTGCAGATGCTTTTGTCTCCCAGGGGTCAGGGATGACTCACTCCCTCACTCACCCCCTGGGGCATTTGTTCACTTTCCCCAGGATAGGGAGAAGTGGAGGGCTGGGGAAGGTTGTAAGCAGAACTCTGAAGGGAATGGATGAGTGGAACTAGCAAAGCTGTAGGCTGAATGTCAGGAAAATCTCTTTCTTTCTTTCTTTTTTGGTGAGGCAATTGGGATTAAGTGACTTGCCCAGGGCCACACAGCCAGTAAGTGTTAAGTGTCTGAGGCCGAATTTGAACTCAGGTCCTCCTGACTCCAGGGCCAGTGCTCTATCCACTGTGCCACCTAGTTGCCCCTCAGGAAAATATTTCTAATGATGAAAGGTGTCCCACAGTGGACTGGGCTGCCCCAAATAGAAGTTCACCCTCCTCAGAGGTCTTCAAGCAAAGCTGGACGATCAGGAATCTAGTGTATTAGGCGGGGAGGGTTCCCTTTCTATATGGGTTGGGTCTCAAAGTCACTTCCAATACTCAAATTTTGTGATTTTGTCTTCTGACCCCAAGTCATCAATGGGTGATCTTCACACTGGGCTGCCTCTCTTATGACCCCCCATATCTAGGTGCTTGGGGACTTGGGGCAGTGAATTCTATTTAGTTCTTAGTTATACCCTGGCCCTTACCTACCCTGTTCTTTGTTTCTGAAACAAAAACTTTGTCTTGCCTACCTCCTACATGCATCCCCTAGACAGGCAAACTGGGGTGGTGATGGGGGAGGGAGAGAATAAACTTTTATATAGCACCCACAATGCACCAGGCAGGGCAGGTAAAAGGCATATTGGATAGAGCACCAGGCCTGAAGTCAGAAAGGGTTATCTTTCTGAGTTCAAATCTGGCCTCAGATATTTCCTAAATGTGTGACCCTGGGCAAGTCACTTCACCCTGTTTGTCTCAGTCTCCTCATCTGTAAAATGAGCCAGAGAAGGAGATGGCCAACCACTCTTTACCAAGAAAACCCTAAATGGGGTCCCAAAGAGTCAGACACGACCGAAATAACTGAAAAACAATAACAACATGTGCCCAGCACTGTGCTATCTTATTTAATCCTCACAACGACCCTGTGAGGTTGACGCTATTATTACCCCCATTTTACAGATGAAGAGACTGAGGCAAAGAAAGGTTAAGTGATTTTCCTGGAGTCCTATAGCCACTAGGTAGTGTCTGAAGCTGAGCTTGACCATCGGGTCTTCCTACATCCAGGCCCAGAGCTCTAGCCAATGCTTCTGTGGCTACTTTTAGTTAGCAGTACCATCTGGTACAGTGTGCAGGATGCCATGACACCAAGTCAAAGGGTTGTCTGAGGGATGTGCAGGGAAATCCCAGAGAAAGAGGAATTGGGATGTATGAGCCGGCTGTGTGCAGGGGGTTTTAGCTAAAGCTGGTCAGATTCCTTTCTCCCATTACCCATCTTCTTGAGTCACTGTGGAGTATGTGGGGGAGCTTGTTAGTAAGGAGAGCATGCGAGTGTCTCTATGTCTTCTCTCAATGGCCAAACTGACCTTGTTACATGTCACTTGTTGATGGTTTTCATCTTATTTTTCCCCAAAAAAAAAATATATCTGTCTTCACTTTTTTCTTTTCCTTAAAAGAAACTTTTTTATTGATTCCTTTTGTGTTTACATCACAACTATTTCCTCCTCTCCTCCCTACCCCACCAAACAAAAAGAGTAAAGGAAAAACATTTTGGACTGGGACTAGGGTCAAAACCAGCTCTGAGCTGAGTATCTGATAAAGAGATTCAGGGAAAGGAAGGCAATGAGAAGGGGGTAAGAGGGGAGTGAAAGGGAGGGAAGAGATAAGGATGGGAAGGTAGGGTTTTTGCTAAGAGGGACTGGCCTAGATTCTTCCCTAGAACAGGGATGGTGAGCAGGGCAGATGGAGCAGGGCTTATTTGGGGGTGGTGAACAGAAGCAACTTTCATTCCAGACCCAGGTGGACAAAGTCCTCCTCTCTACTAAGATAAAGGCCTCTATTGCCCAGGAAGGTGCAGAGTTTAATAGAGTTCCTCCTTCAGCAAAAGAAGAGGGAGACAGGCATTCATTCCATCAGTGGAGGGAGCCTGGTCTCTTCTCTCATGCCAATCAGCTTGGATGAGGACAGCAGGAAGATTACCCGTGAAGATCTTGGACTGGAGACGGTTGGGCAAAGGTCCATTGGACTGTCAGAGGCCAGTCCATCAGCTGAATCAGAGTCAGGAAACTGAGGCTGGGCATTCACAAAGACCACACACAAGCAGAGAATCAGAAGCTTACCATTAGGGAGAAAGGAGACCGCCCCCATACCAGGCAGGCAGGAAGCAAAAGACCCCCAACATCAGAGCACAGAGCAAGCAGGGAAGGCAGAGAGGGAGTACGTCACAGGTGCTGATGAGACAGGACAGAGGAAGCAAAAGAATGGTTAAAAGTTCCACAGCTAGGTGGCACAATGGATAAAGCATTGGCCCTGGAGTCAGGAGGACCTGAGTTCAAATTCAGCCTCAGACACTTGACACTTACTAGCTGTGTGACCCTGGGCAAGTCACTTAACCCTCATTGCCCCACAAAAAAAAAAATCCACCATCAAACCAGGTCATACACAATTGTTTTTCCTTTACTGTTTTTGTTTTTTGTTTGGTGGGGTAGGGAGGAGAGGTGGGTGTGGAAATAGTTGTGATGGAAATACAAAAGGAATCAATAAAAAAAAATTTTTAAAGAAAAGAAAAATGGAGACAAATATTTTGGGAGGAAAGAATAAGATAAAATGCACCAACAAGTAAGCCAGCACTTAAGCTCAACCCACAATATTTTTATATGCTTCCTCTTTGGGGGAGGGGCAGGGCAAGGAGGATTAAGTGACTGGCCCAGGGTCACACAGATTGTAAACAGTAGACCATAGATTTGAACCCAGGTACTATATTATTAATCTTACTCACTGAAAAGCAATCTGGGGGGCACTTATTTCCAGGGTTCAGTGGCACAATGCAACGACGACAGGTTCTGTGGGTAAGGGGGCCTGACGCTTACTGCCTGGGTGACCTTGGACAAATCACTTAATCTCCCTGGGCCTCAGTTTCTTCATCTGTAAAATAAGAGGAATTGGACTAGATACTTGCTGAGGTCCTTTCCAGTTCTATATCTATGAACCTATATCCCAGAGTCCCCTTAGGAAAAAGTATTCCCAATCAATCAATAAATAAATCAACATTTATTAAGTATCTACTAGGTAGGGCAGCAGACAGAGCACTGGGCCTGGAGTCGGGAAGACTCTTCCTGAGCTCCCATCTGACCTCAGACACTTACTAGCTGTGTGATCCTGGGCAAGTCATTTTACCCTGTTTGCCTCAGTTTCCTCATCTGTAAAATGAGCTGGAGAAGGAAATGGCCAACCACTCTGGTATCTTTGCCAAGAAAATCCCAAATGGGGTCACGGAGAGTTGGAAATGACTGAAATAACCAAATAACAATAAATGTACCAGGTGCTGGGCTAAGCATGAGGGCTAGGGTGCTTTTAACAAAAAACACACCAGGAGCAATGACGACAGACAATCCCCTTGTCCCCTGGCTCTCCCCTCATTCCCATGAAGACGCTGTCCTCCTAGGGGTCTCTCGGCTGGGACACTAATCTTGCCAATCAATTTTCTAAATCCCTTTAGCTCCAGCCTCTTTAAAGAGTCTAATGCTAATCAATCGTCAAACCGAGAGATGGAAGAGCAGACACTTCTCCATTGGCCCTTGGAGTGGCCAAGATCTGATTAGAGAGTGTGTGATAGGAATACACATTATGGATACACACCCCTGGAAGAGTATAAACACACCCTATCACAGGCCCCGGGCCACTAATCAACAACTTGATTCTTCAGCTATCCTGAGGTCATCCAACCCTTTCTAAGATTTCCACCCCCCACCCCACCCCCACCCCGCATCTGGCCAAGGCCAAAAAGAGCTTTACCTCCAGGACTCTTTGAAGCCCCGGAGCTTAGTCGGGCCCAGATGTCCTGTGGGCCAGATGCCTGGCCTTCTCTAATCAGCGGGCCTGCTAGTTTAGGAGGAAGATAGGGATACCCAAGACACAGGAAGGAAACTGAGCTCAGCTGGGCTCTGGCCCTGGCATGGCCACCCATATCACAGAATTTGGAGTAGCAAGGAACCTTTGAGATCATCTGTTGTCAACCAACTCATTTTACAGATGAGTAAACAGGCACAAAGAGGTCATTTAAATATAAAATGGAAACAAAAAAAACCCGACGACTCTGGTTGATATGTGCTATTATCTCCATTTTTACGTATGAAGAAACTGAAGCAGACAAAGGTTATGCCCAAGGTCACAGAGCTAGTAAGTAGCAACTACAACCACTCCAACCCCAGTGCCATTAAACTAAAGTTGCCTTCTTCTGGGTCCTCTCTAGAGATGAACTTCTGAGCATTCAAATTCTACTGAAGAGAGTACAACTCTAATGGGCTGGCCACAGAGTTGGAATGCCAAATGCCCTCTGACCCAAAAGACTATTTTACAGACAACTCAAACAAAGCAAACACTCACGTGGCGGTCAATAGAAGTGGGACAAGGACACTCTCAAGGTATCCCTGACGATCTTTAATATTGACTGTGAGGGGGGCAGCTAGATGGCTCAGTGGTAAAGCACCGGCCCTGGATTCAGGAGTACCTGAGTTCAAATCCAGCCTCAGACACTTAACACTTACTAGTTGTGTGACCCTGGGCAAGTCACTTAACCACAATTGCCTCACTAAGAAAAAAAAAATTTTTAAAAATATATTGACTGTGAGGGGCAGCTAGGTGGCAAAGTGGATAAAGCACTGGCCCTGAATTCAGGAGGACCTGAGTTCAAATCCGGCCTCAGATACTTGATACTTACTAGCTGTGTGACCCTGGGCAAGTCCCTTAACCCTCATTGCCCCTCCAAAAAACAAACAAATATTGACTGTGAGACGTGGGAAACGTTGGCCCATGGCATCTGGCATGGTGGGCCCACATCAAAGAGCAAATCCAGAGCCATTTCTACTCTAAAATGTTCTAACTGACCACTTGTGCTCAATCTGTGGTGTGCTCTTATTGGACTGATCAGCCACAGCCAACCCACTGTGCCCCGACTCTAATATCGTGATGTCTTTGGTCTTCTTCAAACAACAACAACAATCATTTCCCAGAGAGTCTCTTTGGTTGAATTAATGACTAGCCATAGGATAAGTGCCACTTAGGACAAATCTCTCATTTTACAAGTGAAGAAACTGAGGCCCATCAAAGCACAATTCTTTTGTGCTAAAGGCAGGGCTAAAGGCAGACTCCCAGCATTCTGTCTTCTAGCACAGAGTCACATGCCAAAAGCCATTCATCCACCCCAAAGTTCATGCAGCCTTGGCCTCTTCTCTCTGCAGTCCTGACCCAAATACCAAGTTACCCACTATCAGAAATCCATGTCTCTGTCTTCCATGGTTCTGCTACAGCTCTGAGTACTAGCACCCCCTTTTCCTCATCCTTAACAGCCATTTCACATGCCCTGTAAGGAAAACTCTCCCTACTCCTCAATTCCCTCCCAGCTCCAAAGGAGCTCACAAAATCCTTAGAATAGCCGGGTTAGATCTGGCCTTGTCACAGAGCCTCTGAGAAGGTTGGGAGTCAGAGGAACCTCCCAGGATGCTGTCGGTGATTTCTCCCAGCCTCCCTCCATGGGGTCTGTGGACATAGGGGATGGGGACAGCTCCAGGGACCCTTCTGATTTTTCTCTCTAGGACACAGGGACAGTTCTGAGGTTGCTCTGGCCTTTGGCCTTCCTCCCACACCTTGGCTTTCAATGGCCAGGCAAAATATTTCCGTCCCCAACGTCCTGCCTCCTCTATAGACCATCTATGTTGCAGATAGGAAGCCCAGGAGGGGCCAGGGGAGGTGGTAGAGAGCACAGAGCTCCCACAGAAGGCCCAGGACAAGCCTCTTGCTGTGTGGGGAGGAAGCAAGTTTGTTTGGCCACCGAGGTGTTAATGGGCTAACCTTTCCCTGGACCAGTTCTTCAAGCCCAGTGCAGGCACTATCCCCTGGCATGTCCGATTTCCTCTGGATACTCCTCCAAAGATCCCTCCTGTTCTCCCCCTCCTCTCCTCCCTCCCTCCCTCCACCCCTCATCCGCAGCTTCTTTGCTTTGGACAAACAACTCTACCCTGCCCTGCCATCAGGTTTAGAGCCTTCCTGTGCTTTTAATGTGGTTTGGAATGCAGGCTTAATGGATAAATACATCAGCAAGGCTTCACATGGGCAGAAGCTGGCATCCTGGAGCCCATGGTGTAGTTCTGAACACACACACACACACACACACACACACAAAACACACCACGATTGTACACACCCACAGAGAAAAACAGCAATTCTGGACACTACAATCAGCTGTCAGATAGTGTGTGGCTCAGCCCGTAAGCACTCCGTACACCGGGGAGGCCCTGAAGTCTTCACACGGGAGGAAAGACTTGAGTTGGGCCTTAAGAACCGGTAGGATTTAGATAAATGAAGGAAAAAGACAAAGGTATTTATTTCAGATGTGATCTTGAAGGAAGGAATGCAGATGATGGGGGAGGGGGGGAGGTAGACTATTAAGGTTTCTAAAAATATATTAGTAGTGTTCAAAGTTAAATATGTCTATCCCGCACTCTACTGACAAGATAAATACTCCTCAATTGTGAGAAGACATAGGCTAAACTTTGTGCAGGGAACAGTTATAGGATTACAAATCTAGGGCCGGAAGGGACCTTCTTGTTGTTGTTCAGTCACATCCAACCCTTCATGACCCCATTTGGGGTTTTCTTGACAAAGATACGGGGGGCAGCTAGATGGCGCAGTGGATAGAGCACCGGCCCTGGAGTCAGGTGGACCTGAGTTCAAATCCGGCCTCAGACACTTAACACTTACTAGCTGTGTGACCCTGGGCAAGTCACTTAACTCCAATTGCCTCACTAAAAAAAAAACAAAAACAACAGACAAAGATATGGGAGTGGTCTGCCATTTCTATCTCCAGCTCATTTTACAGATGAGGAAACTGAGGCAAATAAAGTTAAGTGACTAGCCCAGGGTCACACAGCTAGTAAGGATCTGAAGCCTCAGAAAGATGAGTCTTCCTGACTCCAGACCTGACTGTGCCACCTAGCTCTGCCCCCTCAGAAGGGACTGAGGAGGGACTGTATAATCCAACCCCTTCATTTTAGTAAATTTTGAGTAAAATAAGGCCCAGGGAGCCCGAGTGATTTGCACAAGATTACAGGGATAGTGATCAGCAGCAGAGCCAGGGTTTTAAAACAGTTATTACAACTCCAAGTTCAATACCCTTTTCCCTGCCTCCTTTTTAGGGAGTTTCAGGAAGGAATTTTTGACCAACAAGGGCAATTGGACTGCTAGGGGAAGATCATAGGTTCTTTCCAGCTCCCAAATCCTCAGAGGACATCTCATCCTTTTACAGAAGAAGAAACTGAGTCACTGAATGGTTAAACTCAGTGCTGTTGCTTGGTGTTGTCAGGGTTCCACTAGCTCTCCCAGGCAGGGTCCTATGACACAAAGACCCCTGAGAGAATAGAGAAGGGCTCAGGCGCTGGGAAGGACTTAAGTATAATTGGCTTTGTGATATAGCGATCACTGATCAACCCTCCAAAGTTCTCTGCCCCCAAGACCTCAGGCAGCTTGAAGAAAGACCTGGAACACAAGACGTCCCAAAAGACAAAACCATCCAGAAACAATCTCATCCAAAAGTTAACTAATCTGCCACAAAGAGATTTCCCTTGACCCTCTCTTTCCTTCTCCCTTTCCCTTCTTCTCTCCTCTAAAATCAGCTCTAGAACTTCAGTTTAACAAGACAGATTATGAGAAATGCCACCCTTAAAGTTTTGTCTCTCCCTGATTTTATCTGTTGTCTGTAGAAAAAACCTGAGGGGGGGGCAGGTTGTGGCCTCCATAAAGGCTATTGGCCACCGCTGCCTTCTTGTCCCCACAGTTCAACTGTTTCACTTGCTAGATTATAATGACAAATGCCACCCGGCTAATTAGTGTCATTGGACTGTCTCATTCTAGAGATAAATTAGGCCTGGATTGTGCTTCCGTTCTACCTGGACTATCTTGATAGATAGCCTCTCGAACTAAATGAAAGAGAATGCTGAGTAAGGGTATCAAATGAAGTCAAATAAAGGACGGGGTCACACAGAGAAGGAAACCATTGAGTTGGGTGATTTCAGGGATGAGTCTAAGGACCAAAAAACCTGTTCTATTCACCTGTTCTGCTGACTAACGTTTCATCCCTTTAATTCTCCTTCCTTTCTTTTAAAACAAGTTCACAGAAAAGAAATGTTCAGCCATCTTTACCAGAAATAAAAGGAAAGAAGTGTTTGAAAAATAAATAAATGAGTGAATGGATGAATGAATGAGTGAATGAGTGAAAACAGCCTAGGCCTTGAGGACACTCTTTCAGGCTTCAAGCTACATCTCTCTCAGTGAAGCTAAGTAGCACTGAGTCATCCAGATTCTCTCACCTGGTGCCCCAGTGACCCAAGGCATACATTTGTCACATACCTGGCAGAGCTAGGGTGTAGTGCCCAGCAGGGCAAGGGATGATGGGGTGCTTCCTCCTTCACCAGTTCTCAACACCTCAGGGGCCCTTGCACAACCTCCTCAGCTATAAAATGGGAATAATAACAGTACCTACCTACCAGGGTTGAGATGAGGATCAAATGAGTTAACAGATTTGCAGACTTTAAAGTGCTATAGAAACAACGATATCATTAAGGGAAGAGAATAATCATTTACTAAGCGAATAATCTTTCACTCATCCATACTGTGTATCAGGCACTGTGCTAAGGATTTTACAGTTATTCTCTTATTTAATCCTCACAACAACCCTGAGAGACAGGTGCTGTTATGAGAACCATTTTATAGTTGAGGAAAGTGAGGCAGACAGAGGTTAAGTGACTTGCCCAGGGTCACACAGCTAGTAAGGCCACATTTGAACTCAGGTCTCCCTGACTCCTTCCCCAGAATCATCGAGCCTCACTGAGGGCAAATGATCCATATAACTAATCTGAAATGAAAGCCAAGGGCAGCTTTGTCTGTGGCTAAGGTGGGGTACTGAGGCCTTCCCACACCACGAGAAGGTTTTCCCCTGCCTATCCCCATGCTTGCTGAAGATCCCAGAAGATTCCAGATGGCCTGATGTAGTACTAAAGTTTGTCAAACAGGCACAGAAGAAGGAAGACTCAAAGACCCTCCCTGTATGAGCTCAGAGTCTAGCTAGACAAAATTAAAACACAGAAAACAATGGGAAACCAATACAAGACAGCAAAATTGAGTGATACAGATCAGGATTTATACAGACCAGGAAGAATTCCTGGGGGGAGGAAGATCTGAGAGCAGATTAAGTAGTCTTATAGAGTTGGGGCCTATGGCCAGACCTAGGCCATAGGCTCCAACTCTATAAGACCACTTATCAACACTGTACTCTCCCTATCAGCCCCGCTGAAAACCAAAGCACAGAATTAGGCAGGCCAATGTGCAATCCCTGGAAATCCATGCCAGTGGCTATGTCTCCCAGTGGTCAGAAACCTATCTGGAATCCAGGGGATTTTCCTTGTCTGCCCTGGACTTTTTGCATGATCCTAGGGTATGTTCCTTCAATAAGACTGTGTCCTCATAAATACCACAATGCTCTCAGCCCTGGATCACAGATGGTGAGAGAAGTATCCACAAGAGGAGGCCCAGGAGGCAGAGGAGGATATGTGCCCAAAGTGACTAAGGCGGATAAGTCTGGAGCCAGCCCTGTTGACTCATCTGGTTATCATTTCAGGGAAGATAATAATCCTGAAAACATAATGCTTCTGTGACAGCAGCACTGATGTTCTTCAATGATGAGATGCAGGGAAAGGAGACACAAGTCTCCCATCACCTTTCACACTTACCAGCTGGGCTTCTAACTGGTTTGCTTTGATGACAACTCGGAAGGCAAAACTTTTTCCTATTTGATTTTATTTGTTTTTATACTCATTTGTTATATCTCTCCCACCATCCTCCACTCAATCCCCCAAATGAACGATAAAAATTGCCCAAAACAAAAGTCTCATAACAAGCAAAACAAATTCCCACACTGACCATACCCAATAGCTTATTTATCTCTCTGCCAGGAGGCAGGTAGTGAGATTAATCCTCAGTCCTTTGGACTCTTGCTTTCTCATGGTACTGATCAGAGTTCTCAAGTCCCCCAAAGTTTTTTCTTTATAATGTTGCTGTCAATTGTATTCTTCTAGTTCTATTTGTTTCATTCTCCAACAGTTCAGACAGATCTTCCCAGTTTTCTCTGAAAGTGTCAATTTCGTCATTTCTTATAGAATAATAACATTCCATTCCATTCAGATATAGCGATTTGTTTGGCCATTCCTCAATGGGTGGGCACCCCATTAGTTTATAGTTTGAGGCTAGTAAGAGAAGTCTTGCTAAATATTTGTGTACATATTGGTTTCTTTTTTCTTTCATCTCTTTAGGATATAGGCCCAATGGTTATTTAAGTTGAGTCAGTGTCATGAGTGTGCTCAGTAAATATTTAAAAACCATCTCTCTGAGGGAAAAATGGACTCAGCACACTTTTAAGTTTAATTTGCATTATTAACATTTTCACCATTATTTTCTTAAGTCTAGTACATTAAAAACAATAAACCAAGCCGATTTATAGTGCTTGCTGATTTCTAAAGTAAAAAAGTTCATTCTGAAAATTTAACAACCAGCTTTTGTTTTTGTTTTTGTTTTTGTTTTTGCTGGGCAATGGGGGTTAAGTGACTTGCCCAGGGTCACACAGCTAGTAAGTGTCAAGTGTCTGAGGTTGGATTTGAACTCAGGTCCTCCTGAATCCAGGGCCAGTGCTTTATCCACTGCGCCACCTAGCTGCCCCAACAACCAGCTTTTGAGAGCTGGTTTGAGCTGGCTCCAGCACACCCCTAGAAAGGGTATACACAATTTAGTAATGTAGTTCAAATCGCTGTCCAGAATTACCCCTCTGATATTTGTCCTTTCCACTTTTGTCATCTTTGCCAATCTGATGGGTATATGGTAGAACCTCAGAGTTGCTTTTAACTTGCATTTTTCTAAGTACCAGTGCTTTGGAACATTTTTCCACGTGGTTGTTTGATAGTTTCAATTTTTTCCCCTTGAAAACTTCCTGTTCAGATCCTTTGACTATCTATTGGGAAGTGGCTCTAATTCTAATAAATCTGAATCATTTCCTTACATATTTGGATATGAGACCTTTATCACAGAAACATACTGCAAAGATTTTCCCCCCAGAGGAGCAATATGGTGTAGTAGAAAGGGGGCTGGCCTTCAAGTCAAAAAACCTACATTCAGATCCTACCTCTTAAACCTAATTAGCCATGTGATTATGGGAACAACCTTCAACCTTTGTTTCTTCATTGCAAAATAAGGATAGTATCAGTAGTCCATATCTCACCAGGTGGTTATGGGGGGAAATTTTGCAAACCTAAAAGCACTAGGTAAATATGAGTTATTCATATTTCATTTGGGATACAGGATATCCCAAAAGCCTCAGGGTCATTTTAAGCTACTAAAGCTTAAGCTTATGCTTATGAACTGAGACTTTTGGAACACCATGCATACTTGGCCACTGAAGTTATTGCAGTGGGTCTCATAGGATCATATGGTGACCATAAAAGTCATCTTGTCCAACACCCTCATTTTACAGATGAGGAAATTAAGGCACAAAGAAGTAAAGTCTTGCCTGTGGTCCCTCAAGTAGCAGGAGATTTGAACTCAGCTACTTTGTAATCAGCTTTACTCCACTGAAATACTACTTGGATACCTCAGGCTAGAACAGAGGTGGCCCTGGGCTCTCCAAGGCTGTGCTGGTCAAATGTAAGTCAAGGCGGGGCAGCTAGGTGGTGCAGTGGATAGAGCACTGGCCTTGGAGTCAGGTGGACCTGAGTTCAAATCCAGCCTCAGACACTTGATACTTACTAGCTATGTGACCTGGGCAAGTCACTTAACCCTAATTGTCTCACCAAAAAAAAAAAAAATGTAAGCGGAGGCAAGTTAAGCAGGAAATTCTCTGAGTGGAGACAGGGGAGGAAGTCACAGAATGGATTTTTTGGTCATAGCAACTCTCAAAAGCCGTCTACTAGGTTTTAGGGGACTGTGGCTTCCATCAGTGGGTGAGGAGTACCCACAATGACAAATCCTTAAAGCTATAGGTGGTGTGGTGGCTAGAATGTGGACGGGTTGGGTTTAGGAACAACCCAAATTCAAATTTTGACTCAGATGCTCACTAAGAGTGTGACCCTGAGCAACTCATTGCCCCATTTTCCTATCTCTATAATGGGGATAATGAAAGTGCCTCCCTCACAGGTTGTTATGAAGATGGAATGGCCAAATTATGTAAATCACTTTTCAAACCTTATAGGGTTCTGTAAATGCTAGTTATTCTTATAATTATTGAAGTATGTACTTGGTCAATGGAACCATCTTACTTGGTCTTCTAAATACCCTACACATATGTACACACACATACCTCTACCCATTCTGCACATGGACATCTAATTAGATTCTACTTTTCATTGTATCATTCGAGAGCCTTCAACAACTTCACTTTTTAATTTTTTATTATATTAGTACATTTTATGGAATAAACAAACATTTCCATAACATAAAAAGGTGATTATGCATGAAACTGCAGATCTACTATGCCTAACTTGCTATTCCTTTCCAATGTACAACAAAATTATTATGTAAATTTCTTTTTTCTCCTTTTTTTTTCTCCATTCTGATAGCTTCACTTTTAAATGAGAAGCATATTATAGAAAGGAAAAAGTGGAGGATGGGTCGTAATTGTTGTTTGTCCTTCATTCTCAAAGAGGACCATGACATCAGGAGGTGATGTCATGATTTTCTGTGAATTGGATGTAAGTGAGGGAGGGTTGTGCAAGGTCACCAACCTCACTCTCTCCTCCGGAGCCATCTGGGTCCAGTGGCAAGATATAGATCAGGACAACTGGAGATGACCCTGGATGTTTGAGGCAATCAGGGTTAAGTGACTTCGGGTCACACAGCTACTAAGCGTCAAGTGTTTGAGGCTGGATTTGAATTCAGGTTCTCCTGACTCCAATGCCAGTGCTCTATCCACTGCACCACCTGGCTGCCATGATAACTTCACTTTTTTTGTGGTGGTGTTGTTGTTGTTGTTGTTGTTGTTTTTGCGAGGCAATGAGGGTTAAGTGACTTGCCCAGGATCACACAGCTAGTAAGTGACAGATAACTTCACTTTTAAATGAGAAGCATATTATAGGAAGGAAAAAGAAGAGGATGGGTAAATAGGGAGGGGTATTCATGCTTGTATGTATATGTGTTTATTTTGTATCTATGACATACATGCTGTTTCCCCCAAGTAGTAGCATGTGAATCTCTTTGAAGACAGAAATTGCTTCATTTTTGTCCTTGTATTTATTCCTAGTAGTTAGCACTGTGCCGAGCAATGCACAGTGGTAATTAATGAATACTCAGTAAATTCAGCTGAACTGATTGTTGTCACCTACAGGACAAAATTCTAATTCCTTAGTGGATCATTCGAGGCTTTCTATAATCTGGCCCAAATTTACCTTTCCTGTCTTATCTCCCCCTGGTCCCCTAAACATACACACACACACACACACACACACACACACACACACACACACACACACTTCACCGTTCCTGATACACATGCTCATTCTCACTGCTTTGGCATAAGTACAGTCTCCTGCTCAGAATACCTTCCTTAAACCTCGAAGTTTATCCAAACCCTGTTCAAACTTCCAAGGACCAGTACAGGTCTCACGTGCTCTCTGAAGGCTTCCCTGACTGATCCAGCTCATGCTGACCTCTCCCAGTACTAACAGTCCCTAGCACACAATCTGGCAAATGAATGGGCACAGACTGACCGGTATTGTTCTCTGTTCCTGCCTTCCCAGGAGCTTCTACACTAAGGACACTGAATTAAGTGTGATGATGCTATACCTGTCCCCTTGAGTGGGATTCATCACCAGACAGTAATTGAACCTTAAACAGAGCAATGATCTCATCCGCAGGTTGCAATCCCCTCCTTGCCTTTTAATCCTGTGTGAGTCTTGTCTTCAGTTTCCCAGGAGGATTCACCTAATGTGTTGAAAGCTTTTTAGCCTCCCTAGTAACTCTTTCAAGGGTTATAACAAACTCAGACTCTCCAAGTCTGTCAGTGAGTCAGTAAATAAACATTTATTAAGCACCTACTATGTGCCGGGCACCTTGTTAAGCACTGGGGACACAAAAAAAGAGGCAAAAGACAGTCCCTGCCCTCAAGGAACTTGCAATGGGGGCAGAGAGAGCAACAAGCAAACAAATATGTACAAACAAGCTATATGCAAAATAAATAGGAAATGTGAACAGAGGATAGGTACTAGAGTTAGGAGAAGTTGGAAAAGGCTTCCTGTAAAATGAGATTTCAGTTGGGACTTAAAGGAAGCCAAAGAAAAGAATAAACAGAGATGAGGCAAGAGAACATCCCTGGGATAGGGGATAGCCAGAAAAAAATGCCCAGAGCTGAGAGATAGAGTGTCTTATTCATGAAACAGCAAAGGAAGCCAGTGTCACTGGATTGAAGAATAAAGTATAAAAAAATTGGATTGGTAGGAGAGGGCTTTGAATGTGAAACAGAGGATTTTGTATTTGATCGTGGAGGTTATAGGGAGCCATTGAAGTTTACTGAGTAGAGGAGGTGATATGGTAGGACTCATCCTTTAAGAAAATACCTAAGGGGCAGCTAGGTGGTACAGTGGATAAAGCACTGGCCTTGGACTCAGGAAGACCTGAGTTCAAATCCAGCCTCAGACACTTGACACTTAACTAGTTGTGTGACCCTGGGCAAGTCTCTTAACCCTCATTGCCCTGCAAAAAAAAGAAGAAGAGGGCAGCTAGGTGGCGCAGTGGATAGAGCACCGGCCATGGAGTCAGGAGGACCTGAGTTCAAATCTGACCTCAGACACTTAACACTTACTAGCTGTGTGACCCTGGGCAAGTCACTTAACCCCAATTGCCTCACCAAAAAAAAAAAAAGAAGAAGAAGAAGAAGAAGAAGAAGAAGAAGAAGAAGAAGAAGAAGAAGAAAAGAAAAGAAAAAAAGAAAATAGCTAAGCAAGGGGCAGCTAGTTGGTGCAGTGGATAAAGCACTGGCCCTGGATTCAGGAGGACCTGAATTCAAATCCAGCCTCAGACACTTAACCCTCATTGCTCCGCAAAAAAAAAAAAAAAAAAAAAAAAGGAAAAGAAAATGGCCAAGCGAATACAATGATCCAAGATAGTTCCAAAGGACTCATGATGGAAAATGCTCTCCAAATCCAGAAAAAAAAAAAAAGAATTATTGAATCTGGATGTAGATCAAACCATACTATTTCTATTGTTTTTGTTGTTGTTGTTTTTCTTTTTTGAGATTTTTCATTTTTTCTCTGATTCTTCTCTCATAACATGACTAATGCAGAAATATGTTTAATGTGATTGTATATATATAACCTATATCAGATCGCTTGCTGTCTTGGGAAGGGGGGAAGGGAGGGGAGAGGGAGAAAAATTTGAAACTAGAAATCTTATAAAAACAAATGTTATGGGGCAGCTAGGTGGCACAGTGGATAAAGCACCTGCCCTGGATTCAGGAGAACCTGAGTTCAAATCCGGACTAAGACACTTGACGCTTACTAGCTGTGTGACCCTGGGCAAGTCACTTAACCCTCATTGCCTCACAAAAACAAAAACAAAAACAAATGTTGAAAACTCTCTCTAAATGTAACTGGAAAATAATAAAATAAAATGTTTATATGGTTAAAAAAAAAAAAAGAAAATAGCTAAGCGGCGCGGGCAGCTAAGCGGCACAGTAAATAAAGCACCAGTCCTGGATTCAGGAGGACCTGAGTTCAAATCCAGACTCAGACACTTCCTAGCTGTGTGACCCTGAGCAAGCCACTTAACCCCAATTGCCTCACACATGAAAACAAAATCACTTTGGTGATTGGATGATGGATTGGATGGGGGAGAGACTTGAGGCAGGCAGATCCACCAGCAGGTAGGCATGAGGTGATGAGGACCTGGTAGCATCAGAGGGGAGAAGGGGGTGTTTTTGAAAAATGTTGCCAAGGTGACAGGCCTTGACAACGAATTGGATATGACCCCGAGGCTAGAAGTCTGAGATGCTGGGAAGATGGCGCTGCTTTCTACAGCAATAGGGAAAGGAGAAGAAGGGGAGGATTTAGGTAGAAAGATGAGGAGTCCCATTTTGAACAGGTTGAGTTAAGATGTCCATCCATTTCAAAATGTCTGAAAGGAAGATGAGAGATTGGAGGTCAGCAGAGAGGTTGGGACAGGAAAGGTGGATCTGAAAATTGTCAGCAAAGAGATGGCAATTCAATCCATGGGAAGTAATGAGATCACCAAGTGAAGACATGTAGAGGAAGAAAAGAAGGAGGCCCAGGACAGAGGCCTAAGAAGATGAAAACCAGGGGAGAAAATGGTGTCCTGAAAACAGAGAGAAGAGAATATCAATAAGGAGAGGGTGATTGGTGGTGTCAAGGGCTGCAGAGAATTCGAGGACAATGAGGATTGAGAAAAAGCCACAAAGAGATCATTGGCCATTTTGGAGAGAGCAGTTTGGGTAGAATGATAAGGTTGGAAGCCAGATAGATGGTAAGAGGTTAAGGTGGGAGTGAGAGAAGAGAAAGAAGAGGCACCTGTATTCTCTCACTTGGTGATCTCATCAGCTCCCGTGGGATCAGCGATTGTCCCTCTGCAAATGACTGCCAGATCTATATGTCCAGCCCTAATCCTTCTCCTGAGAAGCCAGCTCTATATTAATCAGTCATCAAGCATCTATTTTTGTTTTGTTTTGTTTTGGATTTTTTGGTGAGGCAATTGGGGTTAAGTGACTTGTCCAGGGTCACACAGCTAGTAAGTGTCAAGTGTCTGAGGCCGTATTTGAACTCAGGTTCTCCTGAATCCAAGGTCAGTGCTTATCCACTGCGACACCTAACTGCCCCCATCAAGCATCTATTAATCACTTGTTGTGTGCCAGGCACTGTGTTGAGCATGGAGATCCAAAGAAAGATAAATAACATGACCCCTGCCTTCAAAGAGTTCATGTTCTAGTAGGGGAGACAACATAGAGACAACTATGTACATACAAGATATACACGGTTACAAATGGGAGGTAAGCTGAGAGGGAAGGCACCAGCTATTAGGGGTGGGGGTGGGAGGAGAAACTTACAGAGAGTGGGGCATTGTCCATTGGAAGAACCTATCCTAGTTAGGATGACTGATAAATCAGCTGGGTGGCACAGTGGCTACAATGCTGAGCCTGGAGTCTGGCAGAGCTGAGTTACCAAATCCAGCCTTCAGGGATTTACTAGGTGTGTGACCTTGGGCAAACCACTTAACCTCAGTTTCCTCCACTGTAAAATGTGGGAAACAATAGAACCTACCTCACAGGGTTGTTATGAGGATCCAATGAGATAAAATGTGTAAAAAGAACTTAGCAGAGTACCTACCTGGCACACAGTAGGTGCTATTTATATAGCCAGCAATATAATATAACTGATATAATATAAAAATATAATATATTGTATTATATGCCAGCTTTTAAAAAACATCAACTTAGTGGGCTTTGCATTCAACTGCATAGTCTGTGCGGTCTATTTTTCATCCACTTTGTTTTTCTAGAGGAGAAAATAAATAGGTACTTGGAGTTTTTTTATTTCTCAAATGTTTCAGGCTATAGTAGTTTTTGTTTGTCAAAATTCTTTTGCCATCATGATAAAAAGAGGAAAAATAATTGAATAAGGCTTCTGATGGCCAAATTCTGGAAAAGGTTGGGTCTCCCTCTGTGAGATCTTTAAAAACAGAAGGCTGGATGATAGGACCTTTGAGAATTCTTTCAGACCCCAGCTGACTCATTGTTTTTCAACAAATAAGTTTCAAGAAGGAGAGGCCCACTCCCTTCTATGCTGTCTGAAAACAAGTCCTTTTAGATCTTACAGTCCCCAACCGTCTGAGAAGGAGGCATCCACTGATTGGGTTATCTCTGCCCCCAGCCCCCAGCCCTTTTGTTGAAGCAGCTCTTAAAACAACCCTCTAAGGGCAGAAGGGAAAGAGGAGGCAAAGCAAGTAACTTGGGGGTTGGTTATCTGCTAAGTGCCTACAGAAGCCAAAGTTAGGGTGGAGACAGAAAAAGGACCACCCCCAGGTCTGGGTTTTTACCTACTCAAGGAGACAGACATAGGAAGGGCTCTGGGGGTGATGTAGGATATGGGGCATTGGGATGCAGAAGGGTCATTTTCCCAAACTAGAGACATCTTCAACTCCTGGGGATGGAATAAATAAAGGGTAGGGGGAACCCCTCTGGTAATTGACTAGGAATCTGTGCATCTGTATGCAGAGATCCTGAGATAAGAGGTTCAAATGGATCACCCAGGAAATCAGATGTATGTGGTACAATGGGAAATGGAAATACTAGGGAGATTCTTTTGAAATGGAGGATTTCAGGGAAATCATTATGGGAGGTGGCTAGACTTTAGTGGTGAGGGTTCAGATCGGGGAGTTTGTTTATGTTGTTGCTGCTTGCTGGGCTGTGTGCTTGGGGGTGGGGGTCTGGAGACAGAGTTTCCCAGGAAGGGAAGATGGAATTTCTAATAGGTGCAATGGACCAGCTTTGAATTTGGTGACCCTGGTAACAACCTCTAACCATAGGGGTTTTTTTGTCCTTTTATTACACCCTTGGTCTAAATAAAAACAGGTACAGGAAGCTGTCCAAAATACATCACTTTTAAACTGCTCATCCCACCACCGCCCATCCCCCAAAGCTGTTTTCCTAAACACCTAAGCTCTTGGAGAACCTGCACTGGAGGCTGGGAGGAGAAGGAGGGCAGAGTGATAGATTAGGGCCTGGGTTTGCACCCATGTCCTCTTCTTGGGAAACTAATTCCCCCAGCGAAAGTATTTAGCTAGACCTCAGGAAAGCTGCCTTGTCAATAGAACTTATTAAGGGCCTTCCATGTGCCACTCACTGGGCTAAGCCCTGGGGATACAAAAAAAGGGAAAAAACACCCCACAGTCCCCACTCCCAAGGAGCTCACAGTCTAATAGGGGAGGTAACATACAAAAGTAGGTACAAACAAGCTATATACAGGCTAAATTGGGAATAATCAATAGAGGCAATTAAATGGGATGAGGAAAGGCTTCCCCATTCAACTCCTGGCCCCTTGTTCAGCCACCAACTTGCTATGTGATCTTGGCCAAGTCATTGAACATCTCTGGGCCTCTGTTTCCCCATGTGTCCCAAAGGGATTAAAAAGTTCTGCCCTACCTACTTCACAGGCCCAAGGGAGCTAATAAAGCTCAAAGAGGGACTACAGATATGAAAATTTGAAGAAGCCTAGACCAGACTGGTCTTTGATGTCCCTCTAACACCCCACACCTGACCCATCACTGACTCCAGTGGCATCATTAGTATTATTACACACACACACACACACACACACACACACACACACACCCCTACACACCTAAAAGACCTCAGTCGAGCTCCTAGAAGACAGAGATTGTTTCATTTTTTTCCTTCATACCTTCGGCATCTAACATAGTGCCTGGCCCAAAGCAGACAATAGATGTTTGTTGGATGGGTGGATGGGTGTTAAATAATTTATTTGAAGCACCAGAGGCAGATAAAGATGTTTTGGTCAGAAAAATCAAACTGTTACCAGTGGATACCTGACCCCAACCATAAATTTAAGAACATGGGACCTCCATTGGCATTTCAGGGTCAAAAGCTCTTCTCCCCTCACCTTATCAAAGCTTTTTTTCTCTGCCCAGTATGAGAGGTCCATTATCCACATGTCAAACAACCTGTTGAAAAGTGGGAAATTTTAATCACCCAGATGTTGCTAAATATCCATGTGTTTAAGCCAATGTAGACAAGAGGTTGCCTGGATGAATTTTTCATACTTTACCCCCCTGGCATTTTGCCACTTTTGGAGGCTCAGAGGCCCAGGAAGAGGTGATAAAATATAGTTGCCAGGGAACATATTATTTCTTTAGGCCCTGGCAATCTAACACCACCCCTTGCCCCCATTTAAAGAGAAAACCAGGCAGCAAAGCTCATATCTTTGGCCCCTGAAAGGGACAGACACACAGCTCAGGGTAGGTAGGCTACTGCGGAGGAAACGGAAGAAGCCAACGTGACTGAGATCCAGTAGAAAACATCCAAGATTTAAAAAAACCCTCACCAAAGTCCCCTTTTCACTCTGTGATATTGTTCAGAATCTTCCTCTTCAGGTCAAATCCAAGCCATTTCTAGGAACCCTGTCTTTGTATCTTCAAAAGGACTTCTGTCTTCAGCCCTAGTCCTGCATTTCCAACTCCTTACTAGTTGAAAAGGTTGATGAGGAAACCAAGGGACTTACTCAAGATCACACAATTAGCAGGTTTCTCTCAACACATCTATAGCATCATCTCCTCCACCCCTCTCCCACCAGCCAGATTATTCTCTTTAATTTACCTTATTTTCCTTAATTTATATTCCTTAATTACTTTAGGCTGCTTGAAGACAGAACCTTTTCTTTTTTTTTTAACAGGGCAATGATGATTAAGTGACTTGCCCAGGGTCACACAACTAGCAAGTGTCAAGTGTCTGAGGCCCGATTTGAACTCGGGTCCTCCTCAATTCAGGGTGGGTGCTTTATCCACTGTGCTACCTGGCTGCTGACAGGAACCTTTTTTTAAATCTGTCCTTGAATCCTCAGTACTGGGCACAATATCTTGCACATAGTAAGTGCTTAATAAATGCTGTTGAATTGGATTAATTCCACCATCCTCCAGTCAACCCAAATCAAAACCTCATCTTTCTTTGGCTCCTCCTCTGGCTTCTACTGGAAAGTCCTATCACTAGGATCTCACTTTGCAATACATCTCCCCTTTACCTCCCCACCTCCTTTCCACCCATTCAGATCTTCATCAGTCCCCTCCAGATCATATCACCCTACTGAGTTGTCTCCCCGCTCCAATCTGTCCTACATGTCAAGGCTAAAACAATTTTCCCAAAACACTTGTCTTTTTCCTCATGGTACTTTCTTATTTCCCTACTCCCATCCAATGAATCAGCTCCCACTAACTCTGACATACACATTCCTGCCTCAGCTCTCACTGTTACCCTTTGCTTAGACATCTTCTCCGCTTATCTAAAGTCTATCCATCCTCGAGATCCAATTCAAGTCCTATTTCCTTTTGAAGCTTTTCCCAACTATACCACCCTCTTTGTTGGTCTCTTCTTCCCTCGGACCCCAGAAACTCTTACTGTCTCATTGACAAATGGCATATACCTCCCTCTGTTGCTAGTTATGTGGAAGTTCTGTCTTTTTGGTTGGTTGGTTGGTAGGTTGGTTGGCTGGTTGTAGGCATTGGGGTTAAGTGACTTGCCCAGGGTCACGCAGCTAAGTTGTGTTCAAGGCTAAATTTGAACTCAGGTCCTCCTGACTCCAGGGCTGGTTGCTCTATCCACTACACCACCTAACGGCCATTTGTCTCTTTGATTATTAAAGGAGACTCTGAGACAAAAAGTATGCTTTCTTGTGCTTTATTTCCTTGATACCTTAATACAGGAGGTGCTCAGACACTGACAATGACCATGACAACTGTTCTGAATTCTAAGGTCAAACAGGAATATTGTCCTTTCTGTGAGTCTCAGTTCTAAAAAAGGGTGCTCCGGCCTAGAGCATGGGGAAACAGTATTTCAGAAGGGTACTATGTTGTGGAAGGCATCATGATTCCCAACCAATCTGACATGTGGACAGTCAACTTTGTGTTTTCCTTAGTTTCCCAGGCACGCTTTTTTTAAATTAAATTTTATATTTTTCAGTCATCAGAATATTCATTTGTTCTCTCTCCTACTCCCCGCCCCCCCCCCACACACACACCACTGGAAATTAAAAAAACAAACAAACCTTGTAACAAATGATCACAGTCAAGCCAAACAAACTCCCATATTGATCAAATCCAAAAATGTGTCTCAATCTGCATATTAACCCATGACCTCTCTATCAAGAGGTGGGTAGTATCTTCATCTAGACATAGAGGTCCTCTATGCCCAAAGGGCTACAGAACTGGGCATACCCTTTGATGCAGCAGTACCACTGCTAGGTTTATATCCCAAAGACATCCCCCGAAAGAGAAAAAGCCCTATTTGTACAAAAATATTTCTAGCAGCTCTTTTTGTGGTGGCTAAGAATTGGAAATCAGAGGAATAACCATCAATTGGAGAATGACTAAACAAGCTGTGGTATATGATGGTCATGGAATATTATTGTGCTATAAGAAATGACAGGCAGGATGATTTCAGAAAGACCTGGAAAGACATGTATGAAATGATGTATAGTGAAGTAAGCAGAACCAAGAGAATATTGTGCACAGAGACAGTAATATTGTTTGATGAAGAACTGTGAATGATTTGACTATTCTCAACAATACAATGATCCAAGAAAATCCCCAAGGACTATTGATGAAACATACTATCCACCTCCAAAGAAAGAACTGATATTGATGGAATACAGACTGAAGCATGCTATTTTTCACTTTCTGTCATTTTTTTCTTTTAATCAAGTTTTCTTGTACAAAATCACAAATAGGGTAATGTTTTACATAATCATAAATTAATAAATGAATGAATGAATGAATAAGTAGACATACAGTTGCTGTAGATATCCTAAACTCAACGAATGCAAAATTAATCTCATTTTCTCTTTCTCCCCCAAACTCTACCCACTTCCAAACTTCCCCATTACTCTCCAGAGTACCACCATCCTCATCACTCTTCTCTGCCCCTCTGACTAAAGGGTGAGTTATGAACTCCAAAATCTCCATTTAAGGAAGAGGCCCAAGACAGTCATCTCCTCATCTCCTACTTGGCTGATCTACTTTGGGACTTCTCCAATTTCCCTACCACGTCTCCCCCACCCTCCTTTTCAGCTGCCTTTTGTATATGGTCTTCTTCACTTAGAATGTAAACTGCTTGAGGGCAGGGTATTCCTTTTTCCATATTTGCATCTTTGTTGCTTAGCACAATGCCTGGCACATAGTAGGTGCTTTAATAACTGCTTGTTGTCTGATTGACAAACTTATCATTAGTCCTCTGGAATCGTGATCGATTATTGTGTTAATCAGAATTCTTAAGCCTTCCTTGTCTTTTTTATGATGTTGATTTAAGTTGTTCTCTTTCTGCTCACTTCAGTCTGTGACAACCATACAGGTCTTCACAGGTGTCTCTGAAACTGTCTCATTCTTCATTTCTTACAGCACAATAACATTCCATTTCATTCATATACCATAATTTTTAGTCATTCCTCAATTGATGGGCATGCCCTTACTTTCCAGTTCTTCACCATCTCAAAAAAGCTACTCTAAATATTTTTGTACATATAAGAACTTTCCCTCTTTCTTTGCTCTCCTTACAGATATAGGTCTAGTCCATCACTGGATCAAAGGGTACACAGTTTAGTACATTTTAGGCCAGAGGCTCAGATTACTCTTTGGAAAGGCTGGACCAATTCACAGCTCCACCAACAATGCAATAACACACCTGCTTTTCCTCAGCCCCTCCAACATCTGTCATATTTCTTCTTTGTCATCTATGCCATGGGTTTGGGGTAGGACTTCAGAATTATTTTAATCTGATTTTCTCTATTAGAGAACAGTTTTCCCTATTAGTTTGGGGAGCATTTTTTTTTCACATGTCCATAGCTAACTTGGATTTCTTCCCTTGAGAACTGCCTGGGGGCAGCAGCTAGGTGGTACAGTGGATAACTGCCCTGGATTCAGGAGGCCCTGAGTTCAAATCCGGCCTCAGACATTTGACACTTACTGGCTATGTGACCCTGAGCAAGTCACTTAACCTACATTGCCCCACCAAAAGAAAGGAAAAAAAGAAAATAAGAAAGAAAGAGAAAAAAGAGAACTGCCTGTTCACATTCTTTGACCATTTACTAATTGGGCAAGGCCTGGATACATCTTATCATATTAAAATCATATCAAAGTCATATTAATTGACTTTTTCAGAAGTAAAATGGGAAATTCTGGTACTTAAGAAGGGGCCTTAGAAGAGGAGACTGACCACAAGCAGAGGTGTCAGAAGACCTTGGTTCTCCTCTAGGTCTATGTCTGCCATTGATCCAGTCAGACCTACAGAGTACCCTCTATTTCCCACCAATCTAATTCACTGTTTTTTTCTTTTTTGGAGGCAATGGGGGTTAAGTGACTTGCTCAGGGTCACACAACTAGTAAGGTCTGAGTCCAGATTTGAACTCAGGTCTTCCTGACTCCAGGGCCAGTGCTCTCTTCACTGAGTCACCTAGCTGCCCCTCAATCTAATTCAGTTTTCATGGTGCTTTGAGCTCCTGGAGTATTGACATATCTTTTGCATGGCTCTTATACCCTTACTAAATTTTGAGTGGGACTCCAGGAGAGCATCAATAATGTCTTATCTACAGGAGGAGTTCAGAGAAACCTGGAGGGTCTTGCGTGCGCTGATGATGAGTGAGATGAGCAGAACCAGAACATTGTACACAGTATCATCAACATTGAGTGTTGACCTACTGTGATGGACTATATTCTTCTCACCAATGCAATGGTACAGAAGAGTTCCAGGGAAGTCATGATAGAAGAGGATCTCCAAATCCAAGAAAAAAAAAAAAGAACTGTGGAGTATAGATATTGAATGAACCATACTATTTCTTTTGTTTTTGATGCTGTTGTTTTTTCTATTTTGAGGTTTTTCATCATTGCTCTGATTTTTTCTCTTATAACAGGACTAATGCAGAAATAGGATTAATGTTATTATGTGTATATTGATATAACCTATATCAGATTACCTGCTGTATAGGGGAGGGGGGAGGGAGGGGAGGGAGGGAGAAAAATCTGAAATTGGAAAGCTTGTATAAAAAAAAGTTGAGAACTATCTTTACATGTAACGGAAAAAAATTTAAAAAAATAAATTTTTAAAAAAATAATGTCTCATCTAAATATTGTTCTTTCTGTGGTGCTTAATAACACAGTGTTCAGCACTCAGTAAGTGCTTAATAAATGTTTGTGGAATCTGCAGCATGTGAATGCAATGAAATATTGCTAAGTTGTAAGAATTGATGAATGTGAGGGATTCTGAGAAGCAGAGCAATAGACATGAATTATTGCAGATTAAAGAAAGCAGAGGCAGGAAGGCAATATAAATTTTGATTATGACAACATGAATGAAAAGAACGATAACAACAAAGAAAACCAAATACTGTGATCATAATGATTAAGTCTGGCACTAGTGAAGAGATAAGAAAATGCATTTCCCTCCCCTCTTTCTTTGCAGAAGTGGGGGGCTATGGGTGTGGAGCATTGCATACATTGTCAGACTCTAGATATGTTGTCCAGCTTTGCTGGATGAGTTTATTCTCCACACCTCTACTTTCTTTTTTATTCAATGTAGAAAGGATGGCTCTCTGGGAAAAGGAGAGGGAAGGAAGTATTTTGGAAATGAAAGTGATGTAAGAACAAAAATATAACAATGGAAATATTTGAAAGAAATAATAGGAAGCAATTTACTCACTAGAAAAAAATGTTTAATGGCATGTAAAAATATTTTCAGAGGTAGGACATAAAAGTTTATATGCGTTTAAAGGAGTCAGTCCAGCTCAATAAGGGCAGCTAGATGGCAAAGTGGATAGTCTGGAATCAGAAAAACATGAGTTCAAATCTGACCTCAGACACTTACTAGCTGAGTGGCCTTGGGCAAGTCACTTACCTCTATCTTCCCAAGTTCCCTCATCTGTAAAACGGGGGAAATAATAGCTCCTTCCTCCCAGGGCTGTTTTGAGAATGAAATGAGATAATAATTGTAAAACACTTAGCACAGTGTCTAGTACATTGTAAGTGCTATATAAATGTTAATTATTATTATTATTTATTATTATTATTATTACTTTGCAATTCAATTCAAGAAAAATGTATTGAACACCAACTGTAAGCCAGGCATCCTACTGGGCCTTACTTAGAGGGGAGTGGGGAAGGGGACCCCACTCCTGTCTTCCTGGAGCTCATCAAAATAAACTAGGACATGAGGCAGCTAGGTGGCACAGTGGATAAAGCACTGGCCCTGGATTCAGGAGGACTTGAGTTCAAATCCAGCCTCAGACACTTGACACTTACTAGCTGTGTGACCCTGGGCTAGTAACCCCAATTGCCTCACCAAAAAAAAAAAAAAAAAGATCTTATTAAAAAATAAATAAATAAAATAAAATAAACTAGGACAGCAAGCACCACAGCACAATGTGGCATTAGCTGAGATTCTTTATTCTGAGTACCTTTGGTGACCCTATGGGACTTGGGCATGTGGATAGGGGTGATTATTTTTCAACATGTAAATGATATACAGGGGCAGCTAGGTGGCAAAATGGATAGAGCACCGGGCCCTGGATTCAAGAGTACCTGAGTTCAAATCCGGACTCAGACATTTGACATTTACTGGCTGTGTGATCCTGGGCAAGTCGCTTAACCGCCATTGCCCCACAAAAAACAACAAAAACAACAAAAAAAATCCCGATATACAGATCTGTCCAGAATCCTGTGTTGGGACAGACCATTCCCGCCTGTGTGCCCCTTGAGAAGTCTTCACCTCTCTGGGTCTCTTCATCCATAATGTAAAAGGGTTGGACTGGACGCTGTTTGTGAAACTTCCTCTTACTGCCCTTGATAAGCCCAAAGTTTTCACAATAAAGATCTTTTTTTTTTTTTTTAAACTTACAGACCCTTCAGTTCTAAGTCTTATAAGCCTAGGAACCAAATGCAGGGGGCTACGGGGAGTGCTGGGGTAGTACAAATGACTTGATGGAAGCCACAGCTAAAAGCTCAGGGGAAAAGCTCAGGTTTTCTTCCTGGAGGGCCTGCTGCTCCTGCACAGCGTGGGAAGGATGGATTCCAGTTGTGGCTCCTCTCAGTTCTCCCAGCCACCATGCTGGCTGTTGTCAGGGCTTGTTTACAGACTATGGAACAAATCCTCCAGCACTGCGTGTAGCTGGGAGTCCCTAGGCTGCTTTCAGAGCCAGAAGAGACAGGGAAGCTTCATTCAGCTGGGTTTCAGAAACCCAACTCTCTTCCTCACGGACTGTATGACCTCAGAATGTTTCCCTCCCTTTCCAACCTTCTACTTTTTGCGGTTGTTGTTCAGTCATTTCACTTGTGTCCGACTCTTCTCTTTTTTTGGGGGGGTGGTGGTGAGGTAATTGGGGTTAAGTGACTTGCCCAGGGTCACACAGCTAGTAAGTGTTAAGTATCTGAGGTCGGATTTGAACTCAGGTCCTCCTGACTCCAGGGCCAGTGCTCTATCCACTGCGCCACCTAGCTGCCTGTGTCCTACTCTTCTTAACCCTGTTTGCGGTTTTCTTGGCAAAGATGCTGGAATGTTTCACCATTTCCTTCTCCAGCTCATTTTACAGATGAGGAAACTGAGGCAAACAGGATTAAGGGACTTACCCAGGGTCACACAGCTGGGAAGTGTCTGAGGCTGGATCTGAACTCAGAAAGATGAATCTCCCTGATTCCAGACCTGGTGCTCTATCCACTGCCCCACCTAGCTGCCCTTCTCCCCGCTAATACTCTATGATCCAGGGACAAGGGCTTTCTTGCTGCTCCTCACTCACAACACTGGCCATCTCCTTTTCGCTGGCTGCCCTAAAGGCCTGAAATCTTCTCCCTCTTCACCTCCACCTCCTGGTTTCCAGGTCTTCCTTCAGTTCAAATCCAACCTTCTTTAAGAGATCCCCACCTCCCTCTTCACACCACTAGTGCCTTCTTCTGAGATTGCTCCCCACCCCTTAACCTGTGTGTATTTTGCATGTAAATAGTTATTTGCATGATGGCTTCCATTATCTTCCCAGTAGAATGTAAGGTCTTTCTTTGTATCCTCTTCCCTTACCACAATGCCTTTAATAAATGTTTGTTGACTGACTGACTGACTGACTGACTGACTGACTGACTGACTGACTGACTGACTGACTGACTTGGGGTCCCTTCTAGCTCTAGAGATGGATCAGTGATCCTATGATTTCTGCCCGACCCCACCCCCATTTCCACATTTGCAAAATGACAGGGGGGGGGGAGGGTACTGTCAAACTAAATGTTCTTTCCGTTTTCTTCCAACTCTAAATCCTAGGAATGCAAAGAAAAGGCCTGGGGGGCAGCTAGGTGGTGCAGTGGATAAAATACCAGCCCTGGATTAAGGAAGACCTGAGTTCAAATTCGGCCTCAGACACTTGACACTTACTAGCTGTGTGACCCTGGGCAAATCACTTAACCCTCATTGCCCCGCAAAAAAAAAAAGAAAAAGAAAAAGAAAAAAGAAAAGAAAAATGAAAAGGCCCGCTCTCCAGGCAAAGGGGCCTGACATCAGGTGCCCCAAATTGGGAATATCACTGGACCAGCTCATTCGGGAAGGCAGACTCCAATGAGAGCAAGAGGCTAAAGGTGCAGAGGAGGAAGAGGAAGGAGGGTGGCTTTTCCCAGATCAAAGTGAAATCCTTTGTCTTTTATTTCTGTAAAGATTTTTTTCATGAGCCTCAAGAGACTCGGTTTGGGGTTTGGAGCCTAGTCCTGGGGAGCAGAGATGGGGTGGGCACTGAGGGGATTTGAACAGCTCCAGATTTCTCTCTCCATTTGCATAACAGCAAGGGTGCCTAACAAAAGGGGCCTCTGAGACTGGCCTTTTTGGCCTGTGAAATGCTTCCTGCCCCAAGAACAAAAGCCAATGGTTTAATTGGGGTGATAGAAGTGTACTCCCTAGGGAAGGCAGGCCCTTCAAAGCCCAACAGCGACCTGTTGGTCACAACTCCAGGGGCCTCTGCTCCTCCTTTGTATAGCTCTTCCTCTGGCCTCAGTTTCTCCCTTCTCCTCAGCTTCTTCCCCCCACTCCCAGGCCTCTCCACAAGCTCCAGACTCATCCCCTCTCCAGGGCTCTCCATGAGCCTCAGACACTCCTCTCCCTGCCCCCTACTTTCCCAGGACATAAGAAGATTTAAGGGGTCCTTTTGTCTCAGGCTGATACAAGGGCCCATTCCCTCTGAGCATCAACAACACTATTTCCAACAGTTCCAAGCAGAGTCTATCTGGTCTCTGGTTCATAACTAGGGAAAACTAAATAGGTCTCCGGGTTTTTAATTTTTGCTTGTTTGTTCCTGTATCTGCACTATGGTGTCTGACGCATAGTCAGCAATTAATAATAAAGTTCCTTAAAAGGTATACTCCCAAATAGGGACTTGCTGAAGTAGTACAAAGTTTGATTTCATTTCTCCCTCCAGAACTTGTAGAGCCCATCTTCTTCAAAAAAGAACTCCTGGGGCAGCTAGATGGCACCGTGGTTAAAGCGCTGGCCCTGGATTCAGGAGTACCTGAGTTCAAATCCAGCCTCAGACACTTAACACTTACTAGCTGTGTGACCCTGGGCAAGTTACTTAACCCCCATTGCCCCACAAAAACAAAAACAAAAAAAGAACTCCTAGCTATTTGGGCAGAATTCACCTAGCAGAGCCCCAGGCTTGAAGCCTGACCTGAGTGAAATCTCACAGTCAGCCATTCGTCCAGGATCCAGATCCAATGCTGGACATTAAACCCACCTCCAGAGGGGCAACTCTGGCAGAGGTTTTGTTAGCTCTGTTTCTTTAACCCAATTTGAAAACAAAGTTTGACGTATGCCTCTTGGTTTCCCCAGTAAGAAAGAAATACAGGCAAAATCTAGCAATAAACTGACTTCATCTGCCATCGTAAGCAACTTTCCATGACCACTGTCCCCAGCCTCTCTACCAAGAGGAAGCCAGTGGGTTTCATCATCTTTTCTCTGGGACCAAGGTAGGTTATTGAAATTAATCTAGATTTGGCTGCTGTTTAGGGTCTTTAAATTGATTTTGCTTTCTAATTCTGTCCTGTCTTGTCCCTCAAATAGAAAAACTAAACTCCTTTTCCATTAGCAGAGATTCTATTTTTTTCTACTTCAAGACCTTGAGAGATCAGGGCAACTGACTTATACAGTCCAGTGTTGTTCACAGAATGAGTATGGAACCAAACCTGGATGGGGGCTCTAAGCTATATTCAGTGTTAGATGTGACAGGGAAGTGTGAAGTGAAGTCTTAGGGGAATTCTCCAAGTGAGATGTCTGACTGTGAATCTACTTCTGTTTATTGAGAGTCTTCTCTACCCATAGCACGAGTTTTCCTAATAAGATGTATCACTTCCCCTAGTCCTAAGAGCTTCCTCTTCCTGGTTCATCTAACAGAGAATCTATCCCTCCCATAAAGGACAGAGCATTCTGGAGTCCTCCTTCAGGGATAGTTGATGGTACCAGACTTGACTCTTTCCTATTCCTCAAATCAGTTGTTCAAGCTTATTGTTCTTCCTTCCCCAACATATCTTGCATTTATTCCTCCCTCTCTACTCATACGGTCTTTACCCTAGCTCAGGCTTCCTTTCATCAGTAATAGCTACTGGATAAAAGGAGTGGGAGAGGAAAAGATTTAAAATGAAAGGAAGTGGGCAGCTAGGTGGCGCAGTGGATAGAGCACCGGCCCTGGATTCAGGAAGACCTGAGTTCAAATACAGCCTCAGACATTTGACACTTACTAGCCCTGGGCAAGTCACTTAACCCCCATTGCCTCACTCTCACACACACACACACACAAAATAAATAAATTAAATAAAATGAAATGAAAGGGGGGCAGCTAGATGGCATGGCGGATAGAGCACTGGCCCTGGAGTCAGGAGGACCTGAGTTCAAATCCGGCCTCAGACACTTAATACTTACTAGCTGTGTGACCCTGGGCAAGTCACTTAACCCCAATTGCCTCACCAAAAAAAAAAAAAAAATGAAAGGAAGCTTATTGCCTGTGGAATAGGCATTTTAGAGGGGACAATGGAAGGGCCGGATGTTTGATTGAAACTTTGGGGTGGGACAATTGAGGGAGGTAGGAGTAAGGAATTGGGCTGTAGTGGGGTGTAGTGCTCTCAAAGTCAGAAAGACCTAGGACCAAGTGCTAACTCTGACCCATACTGGCTGTGTGGCCTTGGGAAAGTCACTTAACTTCTAGGTAAGTCTCTAAGACTTACAGTTGCAGGAAAGATGCTGACCTATGTTGATAAAGGGAATTCCCTGGGGGTGAGGGCGGGGGACACGACTAGGTGGTACAGTGGATAAAGCACCAGCCCTGGATTCAGAAGGACCTGAGTTCAGATTTGGCCTCAGACACTTGATACTTACTAGCTGTGTGACCCTGGGCAAGTCACTTAACCCTCATTGCCCTGCCATATCACCAGTCTGATCAAAAACAAGAAGGAAGAGCCTTTTTTCTTACTTATGTACATGTTATGTTCTACCAGAGAAATTCAAGCTTCTTGAAGACAGGGATTGTTGTGGGTTTTTTCCATCTTTGTCTCCTCAGTATCTAGCTCAATTGAACTCAAACATCACAGGGGAGATTCCTTTTTAGCAAAAAACTGTGGGCTGCTCAAAAACAGTAAGGAGGATTTACAACTAACACTGGGCTCCTCAAATAGTGTCTAGGTCTGCCAAGAGGACCCAAATCTGGAACACCTAATAACAGCAACCTCTACCCTTCCCTCACTTTCCTCCCCTCCCCAGGCCTGTCCAAGATGCATTCAGTCTCCAAGGGCCTGGTCCCTGACTAAGGTCCTGAATAAAGTGGGGAATGAAGGTGTGGACAGGCCTGGCTAGGCATTCATAAGCTCATACCACCATCCCACACAATGATATAGGAAGCCAAGGAGAATGAGTGAAGGTGCAGGAAGACTGCACACCAGAAGTAAGGATGACCGGACCCCCGATGGTTCAGAATGTAACATTCATTCAGTCAATAGATCTGTAAACACTGATAAAATGCTTTGCAGAGCACTGGGCTAGGCACTGGGGAAAAAAAAAAAAAAACAACCCACAAATTTAATACATAGCACTGTCCTCAGAGAGCTTACATAAATGAAGCCAATAATAACTGATACCAGGCAGCTGATTGCGATGGAAGACTGCCTTTCTTGACAACCACATCTGGAGATAACTCATGCGCACATTACTGTGACATTCCAAAGCCTTGGGACAATACCAATGAGGCAAACTTTTCAAGCTTTACCTGTTGGGACACATCTTGTCCCTTCTTTGTCCTTTGGCCACTTCCTTCCTCCGTCCCAATATGTCCTTGGGAGGCAAAGATCATGGTTTTCTATTCCTGCTCTTATATTTCGGAAATTGGGACACATCCATTGCCCCAGTGATCATTTTAGGTCAGTGGAGTTAAATGTCAAGAAACAGACTGCAACCCTTAAAAGTAGGTGACTTCGGGAGCAGCTAGGTGGCATAGTGGATAAAGCACAGGCCCTGGATTCAGGAGGACCTGAGTTCAAATCCAGCCTCAGACACTTGACACTTACTAGTTGTGTGACCCTGGGCAAGTCACTTAACCCCCATTGCCCTGTCCAAAAAAAAGAAAAAAGTAGGTGACTTCTCTCTCTCCCTTTCAGTCTCTTCCCACTGTTTTATAGATTATTAGTAAAAGGACCCTGGAGATAGTCCAAATCCCCCCCGCCCTCCGCACATACACACACACCATTTCACTGATGAAGAAACTGAGTTCCTGGGAGGGTGTGGTGTTCCAGAGATTTCACCTCTAGTTAGTGGTCAAAGAACTGGGATAAACCCAGTTCTTTCTTTCCCCTCCACCTTTAAGATCATAAGATGTCCACCAAAACTCATTTTGCAGATGAGTGAAATGAAACGTATTCCATCAGAGAGGGAAAATTAGCAAGTAGAATCATGGGACCACAGATTCCAAGATATCTCCTGGATCCTAATCCAATGAGTGCTGGCCATCTCTGCTACCCCATCTTCCTCTGTCCTACATCCCTCCTCTCTTCTCCCTTATGGGACAAACTCTCCAATGAGCCGCCTGTATTTTATGTGCTCATTTCTTCACTACCCACTTCCTCTTTGCCTTTGGTCCTCAAGAGAAAAGGATGGGGGCACAGCTAGGTGGTGTGGTAGATGAAGCACGGGTCCTGGATTCAGGAGGACCTGAGTTCAAAGCCGGCCTCCTACACTTGACACTTACTAGCTGTGTGACCCTGGGCAAGTCACTTTACTCTCATTGCCCTGCCCCCCCAAAAAAAGAGAGAAAAAAGGATGAACAACAATGACTTTTAAAAATTTTGTTATTTTTATTTTTTCAAGTAACAAGCATTTAAATGTTTTCATTCTATTTTTCTCAATTATATGTAAAAACAATTTTCAACCTTTGTTTTTTATAATTTTTGATTTCCAAATTCCCTCCCTCTCTCCCCTCCTCCCTCCTTGAAAAGGCAAGCCTTTTCATATAAATTATACATGTGCAGTCTTACAAAACATATTTCCATATTAGCCAAGTATTCAGTATTATAAATTAATCTGTCCCTCCTCTGAGCAAATTTTTAAAAAGCAAACCAAAAGCCAAATCTCTCAATAGTCATTTATTAAGGATTTATTGAGCATACTCCTATGTGCACTGGACTAAGTTCTGGGAGTACAGAGAAAAGCAAAAAGACAGCTCCTGCCCTCAAGGAGCTTACAATCTAAGGGGAGAAACAACATGCAAAAAACTATGTACAATCAAGATATGTACAGGATAAACTGGGATAATCAACATGGGAAGAAGGCACTAGTTCAACAAAACAAAGTCCCACATTAGCCATGTCTAAATATGTATGTCTCTTTCTGAATTTAAGCTCATCACCTCTCTGTCAGGAGGTGTGTTCCTTCTTCCTTCTCTTGGATTCACGGTCCATCGTCACATTGATCAGAGTTCTGGAGTCTTTGAAAGTTCTTTTTCTCCACAGTGTTGTTACCATTGTATATACCATTGTTCTGGTGCTGCTCACTTCGCTCTCCATCAGTTCAAATGGGTCTTCCCAGGTTCCTCTGAAACTGTCAATTTTGTCATTTCTTGGACCGCTGCACCCTCACAAGCTCTATTGAAGAGAACAACCACAAGCTAGTAGAGTAACCCTAGCATAATAGTCTCAGGTCCTTTGAGGGGGATGGGAAAGAAGACACTGTTTGGGGGTTTGGGGTGGGTTTTCCTCATTTTTTTTGTAATCATAAGCTTAGTACCCATCAACCAAAACAAATGTCTGGATAAACAAATATTAAAAAATGAGATCATACCCAAAGCCATACACTCTCAACTCTTGACAATTTGTTTTATAAAGTGTATATTCATTCACTTTAGTGAAATGAAGACATGAAGTTTGCCTCTGGGGTTCCTTCGGATCCCTTTTTCTCCTTTGTAAAAAACGGGCTATTTTTTTCCTCACACATTTTATTTCACTTACTGATTGTCAGCTTCTTCTCAAATTCCTTTTCTTTGACTTTATTCTTATTGTAACTTCTTTCAATTTATAGCATATATAATTTTTATATTTTTGGAGCCCATTTTTTCTTTTATAACTTGAGGAACCTTTTGTTAGGCTCTAAAAATAAAAATGGAGCAGTCAAAGTATTTTATTTTTATACTTCAATCTTAAGAGATAAATTTAAATATTTTTAAAAGCCAACCCATGAATAAAACGACAAGACAATAAGCTTGTTTGCCATCTTTTTTCCCAAAGAAAGGAAGGTGCAGAATTGGGAAGAAGGAATAGAGGAAAATGGGGAGGGGGGGGAAGAGCGGTAGAGATGGAGAAGGAGGAAAACGGGGGGAGGGGAAACATTCTATGGGGGGGAAGGGAAAGGAATGAATGCAGAGACAGAGGGAAGGAAAGTGAGGTGGAGAGAAGAACCAATTTTCTTACTTCTTTCTTCCTCTGCCCCCCAACACTTGGGGGCCTGGGCTCCTTTATCAAGCTTCACACCATCAGAGCTACAGAGGAAGCTATCTCTACCTCTCCAACACCAGCTCTGCTGTTGCTCAGATAAGCTGAGGGACAACTTCAGGGAACTCAACCACAGGGAGAATGGGACTCTGAGGGGGGATTGGAGTTTGCCCCCGTCCCCAGCTCCACCTTCAGTTTGTTTGAGCCTCTGGGAGTCTTTTCCATAAGAAAGGAAATAATCCAGAAAGGCTTTTTACTTTGCCAAGAATTTTCACATCTACTATCTCTCATCCTGAAGAGGGAGGGAAGAGGACGATTATTATGCCCATTTAACAGATAAGGAAACTGAAGGCTGGAGAGGGTAAGTGACTTGGTAACAATACTTTGCTTAAGACCTTAGTAGACCTAGGTCGGAAACCCAGAGATCTAATGGACAGGAGGAAGAAGAGAGAGAAGAGGAGGAACAAAAGGAAGAGGGTGAAGGAACAAAGAGGAGGAAAAGGAGAAGGTGTCAAGTCCTTTTAACTGAAGATGGAAAGACCCAGTTATTTCAGCTACCTAGTTCTACCTGGTAATCACTGCTTTCTGAACCTTAGCTTCATCAGGGTCAAAGTCTAGAGCCAGACTCCCTCCCCTGATCTGAGAAGGAGTTATCCCTTTCCTCCGTTGGAGGAGTGGGAGGGAGAAGGAGAAAGAGAGAACAGAAACTCAAATCTTTCAACTCTGAGCTCAGCCTCATCCCTGAATACAGCCTAGATCTGTTGGTCATCCTAGGTACAGGGCCAGGGTTTGGATCCCTGCAGGATCAGTGGGTGATATCATCACCAAATCTGTCCAGCTGGGCCGAGGGCAGGGGGAAGGAAATAAGCATTTACGAAGGGCCTACCATGTGGCAGGCACTGTGCTAAACCCTGGGACTATAAAGGCAAAGGTCCCTGCTCTCATGGAGCTCACAGTCTAATGGGAGAGACAACATGAAAATAAAATCTTTGTTGTTGTTCAGTCGCCTCTGATTCTTCATTACCCCTTTTTGGGGTTTTCTTGGCAAAGATATAGAAGTGCTTTTTCCATTTCCTTCTCCAGCTCATTTTACAGATGAGGAAACTGAGGCAAACAGGGTAAAGTGACTCGCCCAGGGTCATACAGCTAGTAAGTGTCTGAGGCTGGATTTGAACTCAGGTCTTCCTGATTCCAAGACAACTGCTCTATCTACTGCACCACTTCGCAGGATAAATTTGGGATAATCAACAGAGGGAAGGTCAGATTTTTGGTAGAGACTTGAAGAAAACCAGGGAAGCCAGCTCCATATATTTCTTACAGGGGTTTTGTTTTTTTTTTTCCTTTTCCATAGAGAAGGGTGAGAGGGAGAGAAAATAAATGCTTACAGATTGAAAAGTAAAATTAAATTTAAAAAAATAAAGAACACTGGGGGCAGCTAGGTGGCACGGTGGATAGAGCCCTGGCCCTGGAGTCAGGAGGACCTGAGTTCAAATCTGGCCTCAGATACTTAACACTTACTAGCTGTGTGACCCTGGGCAAGTCACTTAACCCCAATTGCCCCACACAAACAAAAAAGAACACTGAATTGGAAATCAGAAGACCTAGGTTCAAGCCCTAGCTCTTCCATCTGATTGATATCTGTGTGGTCTTAGGCAAGGCACTTAGAGAATCACAGAATATTAAAACTGATGGGAATTTTGGAGATTATAAATTCACGGCCCCTGGCTAGTCCTCAGTTTCCTCATCTGTAAAATGAAAGAGTCAGACGAGATGCCCTCTAAGGTCCCTTCTACCTGTGACATTCCGCAAGTAATATCAAAGTTCACCGGCTGAAAACAAAAACAAGGCAGTATATGATAGGGGTGGGGCAGACTCAAGATAATAAATGTTAAAAAGACAAACACATTTTAAAATTCATAACGAACCCAAGGCTTCTCCTGCCTCTAGCTAGGTCTAGGCTCCCTCTCCTTTTCCATGGGTGTCCTCAAAATGGAAGCCAGGGTGCTGAGCTGCTGCCCCTCTCTCATTCCCTATGCAGCTCCAGCCCACACCTTACCGTTAAAAAGACCAAGAAAGGGGCAGCTAGATGGCGCAGTGGATAGAGCACCGGCCCTGGAGTCAGGAGTACCTGAGTTCAAATTCAGCCTCAGACACTTAACACTTACTGGCTGTGTGACCCTGGGCAAGTCACTTAACCCCAACTGCCTCACCAAAAAAAAAAAAAAAAAAAAGACCAAGAAAGCAACAGGTACCACGGAACTCATAATAGGGCCACTTTACAAAGCTCAGTATTCTCCTTCCACCCACACAACAAGAAGGCAGGAGGATCTCTTCCCCAATCCACAAGGAGATTCAAGTCCCTTGAACACTCCTTCTAGTTCCCAACCAATGGACGGGTTCCCACCTTCAGGGTTCTGTGTGGACTCTTGCTCTCTAGACTGACCCAGGGCTCACCTACTACCCCTGCTCTCTGCCCAAGATCTCTTGGTCAAATCACAAAACTTCTCTGGAACCTCAGTTTCCATATCTGTAAAACAGGGAATGCTTGTATTAGCTCGGTAACATTGGAAATCAAGCGCTGAACCTAGAGTCAGTAAGACCTAAATTCACATCCTACCTTGGGCACTTCCTAGTTGGTATAAGCCAAAGCAAGTCACTTCATCTCTCCTAGCCTCAATTTCCTTCCCTATAAAATTGTATAATAATAGCACCTGCCTAACAGTGTTGTCATGAGAACCAAGTAAGATAACACAAGGCAAACCTTACAGCCCCATATAGTTGCTGGCTGTTGTTGTTATTATTATTATTGTTATTATTTTGTTGTTGTTGTTGTTGTTGTTATTATTACTCTCCAGCATAGGTAGAAATGTTCATAGAGGCACTGGCTCCCTCTCCACAGCCTATGCTTACAGGGTCACTTTGAGAAAAACCCAGTGTAAACATGAGCTGTTATTATTATCATCTCTGAGCCAACCTCTCTGCTCCAAAGGTGGATCATTTCCATCCCTCTGGACTGGTTAGTACAATTCATCCTAAAATCACCAGAAGGGTCGGTAGTCGATGGCCTGATAGGGAGCCAGGGGAGACCACTGAGCTGAGACCAGGGGAAGGCAGGAGGCTCAGTCAGCAGGCACAGGACCGCCCCCCCCCCATCCCACCAGCACCATCTCCTCTTACCCAAACTGCAGAAAGCAAAACAAGTCAAGGGGTTGTGTGTTTCTCTCTCTGTCTCTCTCTGTCTCTGTCTTTGTCTCTCTCTCTCTGTCTCTCTCTCTCTTTCTCTCTCTCTCCCCTGTGCTTCCTGAGGCTGTTTGTGGCTTCCTGGGGGTACAATGCTAGTGGGAGAACCAGTTTATCAAAAAAAAAAAAAAAAAGGAAGACAGCATGATGAAATGTCAAGATTGCTGCTCTCTGAGCCAGAGAACTGGGTTCGAATGTTGGTTCTGCTATTTACTACCTGTAGGATGTTGGACATGTCACTTACCACCTCTCTGGACCTCAATCTCATCTTTAAAATAAGGGGGAAGAATTACATGTCCTTTGAGGTCTATTCCAGTTCAGAATAATAACAGGTAGCATTTACATAGCACTCTAAGGTCTGCAAAAAACTTTACAAATATAATCTCCTTAGATGCTCACAACAGCCCTGGGCATCTTACTATGCCTATATTACAGGTGAGGAAACAGAGACTGAGCATCTCAGAGGGACTGCCCAGGGTCACAGTGTCTTGAGGCTGAATTTGAACTCAGGTCTTCCTGTCTTCAGGCCACAGCACCATTTAGTGTCCTATGATGCCAGCCTGCTAAGTGCCCTCCACCCAAAGGCATGGCCACTGTCTGGCCATCACCTACAGGTTCTTCCCCCACAGAAGATAAGGAAGACTCCTCAGCCTGCCACTTGGCAGAGGTGCCCCTTTGGACAATCCAGGCGGAAGCCTGGACCTTCAGTTCCCTTCAGGAGGGCTCTGCTAATTCTCCTATCTGCCAGCTCCCTCCATCCTCTCTCAGCCCCATTATCCTTAGATTTATTTTCTAAATGCTTAAATGTGTACCTGTTGTTTTCACCCATAGAATGTACCTCATTAGATCCCCTTGGAAGTAGGTGTTCTTATTATTCCCATTTTATAAACGAGGAAACTAAGGCAGAATCTCAGGGCAACTCACCAAGGTCAGGCAGTGTCTGAGACTGGATTTAAATTCAGATCTTGGGGCAGCTGGGTGGTGCAGTGGATAAAGCACCGGCCCCAGATTCAGTAGGACTCAAGTTCAAATCCAACCTCAGACACTTGATACTTACTAGCTGTGTGACCTTGGGCAAGTCACTCAACCCTTACTGGCCCGGAAAAAAATAAAATAAACTCAGGTCTTCTTTTGAACTCTGTCCTAGAGGACAGAAATTATCTCATTTTTAGGGCCTGGCATATGATAACTGTTTGTTGATGGATCGAATATACAAAGACTTAGTGGTATGGCTAGTTTGGCAAAACTGACCAGGATTCCAGAACCTATTTTTCTTTTTCAAAGATCTCAGATCAGCAGGTTACACCAATCAGCCAAATCAATGAATGCTTAGAAAGAACCTACTATGCACAGAGCCCTGGGCAAGGCTGGGGGAAGAAACAGATTCACTTCAAACAAACAGACCCATAGACCATGCCTTCTAGGGAGGTATAGCCTGTGGCCTTCCCAAAGTTCCCCTCTTTATTAGCTGGACATCCAAAGGAAAAAGCCTTTATATTTGCAGAATCCTCATTGGACTTTTCTTTCAGAATTCCAAGTCTTTAAAGAAAGGGCAATCAATTCTCATTCTGCAAACCTTTGTTAACATTTGCCAACAAAGATTAAAAAGTTTTCTTTAAAGCTACTGTCTTCAGGGAGTTTGGGGAAGAGGGTGTGGGCAGAAGGGTCTTTATAAATAAGTACAGTAAATAGAAAATACATTCAAAGGGAAGTGAGTGCTAATGTTGGATTACTAGGTAAACAAAGGCTATCGTGACATTCCCTGATTTCACATTTTTATTAAGCACCTTCCATGTGTCAGGTATAGTGGGATCCAAAACAAGCTACACTTAACCTCAAAGAGCTTAACATGGGATTGGGGGGAGGGGAGGGGGAGCAAGACCAATCCATGTGCAACAAAAGTAAACATAAAGTATATTATTTGTTGTTGAGTCAAGTCCGAGTCTTTGTGACCCTGTGGCCCATACTGTCCATAGGGTTGTCTTGGCAAAGATACTGGAGTGGTTTCCCATTTCATTTTCTAGTGGATTAAAGCAAGCAGAGGTTGTGACTTGTCCAGGGTCACACAGCTAGTATGTATCTGAGGCTGAATTTGAACTCAGGTCTTCCGGATTCCAGGCCCAGGCCCAGGCCCAGTGCTCTCCACTGAGTCACCTAGGTGCAGAGTAGATAAAAAGCAACTAGGAGAAATCAGACTGGACTTCCTGTAGCAGGTGGCATTTGCCCCAGAACTTGGATTGGGAGGAAGCAGGAAGACTAGATGCCTCTTTGGAGAATCTGGCATAATAAAGGGGAAGAGGAGGTAGGAAATGGGAAGAAGGGAATAGAAAACAAGTACCAGCTCTGGAGAGGGAGGACATTCCTCGAATGACTTTGGGCAAATTATATCACTAGTTAAGGCTTTACTCAGTTCCTGCACCTGCAAAGAGAAGGTATCCCTTAGAGCTGATCTCTAAAGTCCCTTAGATACATAAGAGTAGGCCGCAATTGAGTCAGTTTTACCCAGAAGACAATTAGCTATCTGCCTCTAGGCAGGAACTTAAACTATCTTCTTCCATTCATTCATTCATTCATTCATTCAACAACTATTCATATATTTAAGTGCCTAATTAGAGTCTTAAGGCTAAGGATAATACAAAGATGAATAAAAATTCCAGGGACCTGGCAAATCACTATAATTCTCTAAGTCTGTTTCTTTATCTGTAATTTGAGGGATTTGTACTAGCCCACTTCTAAGATCCCTTCTACCCATGCTGGCTCCTGGAGTTCAAGGATAGATTTGGGGGGGGAGGTGCACTTGGGTGCAAAGAATTTGCATCTTTATTACAACATAATTGACTTCCTTTATTAAAATCCGATGTATTTTGTTTTGTACACTGGAAAACATTATTCTGAGCAGAGGGGTCCTAGGTTTCCCTAGACTGTCAAAGGGGTCTTTGACCCAAATGAGGTAAAGAATAAATATCATCCTAAAACGATAGTAGTCTTTCCCTGGACTGGTTAAGGAAGAGATGATTCCTCCATAAATAACCATCACACAATCAATCAACTAATTGACAAGGATTTATTAAGCTTCCTCTTCCCCCACCTACCCACCCAAGTGCTAGGCACTATGCAAGGTTTCAGGAATAGTAAGACAAAACTGAATCAGTCCCTGTCCTCAAGAAACTTCCATTCTTACAGTTACAGGGCCAAAGTGTCATCAGAATTCTGTTTAAATAAAAGTGCTACAGAAAAATCACTTCTGGCTGGCCAGAGGAGACTTCCTCAAGAGGCGGCATTTGAGATGGTCACAAAGCATTAAATGAGATGAACCTCCTTCCTGACCACCTACCATCTAACCCACTCCTGTTATAGATGGGGATCTTAAAGCCAGGGAAATTAAATGATGAATCCAGTGTCACAAAGATAGTTTGAATCCAAGTCTTTAATGTCTAGTTTCCTGCTCTTTTCAACGTTCATGAGAAGGTAGGTTAAGGGGAAGAAAAAAAAAAAAGTCCTGTGCTGCCTGGAGGCAGAGATGTACGCCTCCAATCTCGTGATCCCCTATTTTATCCTGACTCTCAGTCCCTCCCCCAGCACACCTAGCTGGGGGAACAGGGAGGGGCATCAGTCTTGCCAGCCATGCTACAGGCAGACACACTGGGCATTTTTCCTGGTCCTCTGGTTAAAGATTCTAGAACAACCTAGACAGTAACCCCCACCCCACTCCCAGCCCCAAAGCACCACAGTAGGCCCGAAAATGAGTTAATGATTAAGGAGGGGATTAAATATTAACCAACTGGTAGGAGGGCATGGAGTAATGTCTCTGTCTGCACCTGAGACTAGGCTAAAAATACCCTCTCCTGCCTGCAGGGGCCGGCTCTGGAGCGATCACATGGGGTCTGCTTACTGAGCTGAGGTTTCCAAGGTGTTTCCCCCCACCACCTAGCTGGAGTTCTGTCTGTCTGTCTGTCTGTCTGCCTCCCTCACCCTTTCTACTCCTGCCATCCCCAGCTGTCGGTCCCTCTTTCCCCAACTCTAATCATCATTGATTGAGTGTCAATTAACTAGAAAGAATCCAAAGTATGGGAGGGGGGAGGAGGCAGGACATTTAGCTGCTGATCAAGGCTCCACCCACCCTCCCTGCCACGTCTGTCCCCCTCCCCCTGGGCAAAGGCAGAGACACACGCGGCTTGGGCCAGAGGGGGAGGAGCGAAGGGGACAGACAGACATTCAATTCAGTTAAGTCTGTACTAAACAGCTACTGTGCGTGCTCACACCTAAGCCAACACCTGGGCAGGCACCAGAAAAAGCCAAGGCCCCTGCTGCAGAAGGTTGTGTTCACTGAACCCGGGAGCTGAGGGGAGGGTTCGCTACTGTGGGCAGAAGTCACTGGGTTTGAATCCACCACTTAATACCTGAGCGACCTTGGCCAACTCAAACTCCCCTCTGTTTCCTGGTCTGTAAAAGGAGGAAGTTTGGCTAGATGGCCTCTAAGATCCTATGATGTTTTTGTTTTCATTTTTTCATCGAGGCAGCACAATGGATACGACACTGCTCCTAGAAGACCTGAGTACAAATCTGGCCTCAGACACAAGCTCTGTGTGTGTGTGACCTTGGACAAGTCACATAACCTGTTTACCTCACGTTTCTTCAACTATAAAATGGGAATCATAAATAACACCAACCTCCCAAGGGTGTTGTGAGGATCAAATGAGACGATACTTGTGATGTATTTAGCATAGTGTCTGGTACATAGTGTTATATAAATGTTAGCCATTGCTGTTGTGACTGACTATTTTTATATGTCAAATATTTCATAGGATCATAGATTTTAGAGCTGGAAGAGACCTTAAAATCTGTTCAGTCCAAGCCCTTCATGTTACAAATGGGGAAACTGAGGCAAAAGAGGTTAAATAGTTTTTGATGGGTTTTTGTTAGTTTTGTTTGTTTGTTTGTTTGTTTGTGGGGCAGTGAGGGTTAAGTGACTTGCCCAAGGTCACACAGCTAGTAAGTGTCAAATGTCTGAGGCCGGATTTGAACTCAGGTCCTCCTGAATCCAGGGCCATTGCTTTATCCACTGTGCCACCTAGCTGCCACCTTTTTAAATTTGTTAATTTGTTAATGTAAATTTTAATTTGTTAATGTTAATGTTTGCCAAGTGCATTTGATCCACAACAAACCTTCTTTGAAGGAGGTGCTATTACTATAGCCATTTTACAGGTGAGGAAATCAGGGCAGACAAGAGTGACTTGCCAACTAGCAAAGATCTGATGCAGAGCTTGAACTCGTCTTCTTGACTCCATGCCCAGCACACTCACACTCTGTCCACTCCTACAAAGTTCCATGACTAGGAAGGGGTCTATGGCAGGATTTGAATCCATCTGCAGATCCAGTGGCCCATCTCACTACACTGTACTGACTTCACATTTGTCCCTCACCTGTGTTGCCCTCAGCAATAAACTAAAAGGTCAGGTCCCAGGTCCTTGTAATTTACCTCGGTGCTAAACCCAGCCAATGTGAAATACTTTTGATCTAAATGGAGATCCTTGGGCAAGAAGGGCCAGGTCCATGCTATTCCAAATAATTTACAAATTACAAAATAATTTACCCCCCCAAAATGAAATGACCCTTCCTTATTCTCCAAGGCAAATCTCTTCTTCCAAATAATAGTCAGCTGCCTCCAGGAGGCACTCCCAGATTGGTATTCCTTTCATGATGTCACCCCCCCCCCAACCCGACGATGACCATCCTTTCTCCCTCCCCATCTGCTGTGACTCAAGGTGGGTGTCTATCTCTCTGCAGCAGCGGGAATTTGGCTCTCTCTGTTTATATGGTTCCAGCAGTGACGTCTAAAGTCAATGATTAGGTTAGGGTTTGCAAGGAACCTTCAATAAAGGCCACTTATTTCCTCCCAGGCACAAAGCCCGTACTTCAGGGAGCAGTCACCAGTGGAATGTGGGGCCGATTTGTGGTTGCACAGGTCCCAGGTTAGACTCTCCTTAGTAACTAGGAGTAACTAACTGCTAGTGGGGGAGAGAAAAACACAGATGAAAAGAGCGTAGGGGAGAGGAACCAAAGCTGTGATTTTACTAGTTAAAGGGAACTACCTCCCAAACAAGAAAAATCTCTTTTCCAAAGCAACACAGTGCCTTTCTGACCGTTTCTAGTGTTAGAAAGGTGCCAAGAGCACAAGCAATATGTCCAGTCACTCACACAGCCTGGATGGTTCTGCAAGGGAAATGGGCTCTGGTCTTCCTGGTTAACACGCTGGCCACTGCACCTGCTGGCTGCCTGAGCCCTCTGGCACACACATATACACATACAATATGCATGTGCATATGATACACAAATACATACAAATAGGATATGTATACAATGCACATATGCATACACATACATACAGAGTATATATTATTTCAATTGGAGGAAGATATAATTATTACATAAAATATAATTTTCTTAAACTAGAATAAAAATGTATTAAAAGATTGCTAAATGGGGCAGCTAGGTGGTGCAGTGGATAAAGTACTGGCTCTGGATTCAGTAGGACCTGAGTTTAAATCTGACCTCAGACATTTGACACTTACTAGCTGGCTGACTGTGGGCAAGTCTCTTAATCCTCATTGCCCCTGCACCCCCCCCCCAAATTGCTAAAACTCTAATTTTTACTTAAAGCAACATAACCTGCAGGCTAGCAGAAGGTATGAAAACAATTATTTTTAGACTGGTACTTCTTTTACTACACTTGGCTTTTATCAGGTTAAGTAAAAATGCTGACAACCATTTATTAAGCACCAACCGTGTACCAAGAACTGATCTTTGTTCAGACATTTCAACCCCTTCTCCCCACTCCTACTCTAAGGATCTCAAACCTTGACCTTGGCTTTGTAGTTGTTGATGGTGACTCCATATGGGGTTTTCTTGGCAGAGATACTAGAGTGGTTTGCTGTTTCCTTCTCTGGCTCATTTTACAGATGAGGAATTGAGGCAAACAGGATGAAGTGACTTGCCCAAGGTCGCACGGCTAGTGAGTGTCTGAGGCCAGATATGAACACAGGTCTTCCTGACTCCAGGCCTTGGCACTCTATCTGCTGTACCACCTAGCTTCCCTGAATCAATCTTACTTCATCAATCTTACTTAACTAAATGTTGGCTTTCTATTTGAATTGGAAGGTGTTTTTTGTGGGGTCTTTTTTCCCTTTTCCTGCCAAGACATAGAATGTTCTAGCACTGGTTCACAACACCTAGGCCACTTTCTTTTTATTCTGAACATTCCCTGTTCTCCTCCTGCGAGCAAGATTCTATTTCTTTCTATCCTTGACCTGCTAAATCCTAAGATCTCATCTACCCTGTTAGTAGCAGAAGCGCTGTCCAATGGAGACGCATGTAACTTTTTGCTATGATGTCTTCCTCATCATGAGTTCTGCTGGAAATAGCCAGTAGTCAATCATTTATTAAGCTCCAGGCTTCTGACACAATTTTTTTCTACTCCCTTGAAATAAATGATTCTTTTTCAAGATGCAGAATGTTGCTAGACCTCCGCATTTAAACTTTAACTGTACTTAAAGGGATCATCTTTGGGAGGTGGGGTGGTGGTAGTGGTGGTTTAAGTAGGCCCAACAGAAGAGAACAGTTTAAAATCACTACCTATAATAATTTTCTCTCTCTTTCTCTGTGTGTGTGTGTGTGTGTGTGCATCACTTGTAAGTATTTCACTTCTATCTGTTAGTCCTTACTCTCCTAAGGATGAGTGCCTTATTGGGGATGAAAACCAAGTGCTTCACATGAGAGTCAAAGGCTAGGGAAAGAGTCTTAGAGCTGAGAATGGAACTGGGGGATAAGTTCGAGGCATGGATGTGCAGTGAAAAAAAATGGGGATGAGCAAGGGAGGTGAATGGAGGAAGCTGCATGCTCCAAGCTGAAAGCAGGGCTTGGCTAGTGCCTAGAGTTTATCCCAAAGTATAAATACATTGTTGGGGGCGGGGGTCCAGGAGGGCACAGAAAGAATCAGGGACTCCTTGGAATGTTCCTGGGTCATTTAGAACAGAAAGCAGAGGATCTACTAGATCCTTCTATAGAGCTGGGGTTTCCCAAGAAGGCAAATTGTAAAGGGGGTTGGGATTTGGGGGGGGGGAGGATATTAAGTTAAGAGCCTTCTGCATGCTAAGATCTGTGCTAAGTACTAGAGAGACAAAGAGAAAGGCAAAAACAAGTCTCCCTGCCTTCAAGTAGCTCACATTCTGATGGGGGAAGACAACATGCAAAACAGCTATGTGTATATCTTATATGTACTATGTGTATATCGTATATGTACTATGTGTATATCATGTATGTACTATGTGTATATCGTGTATGTACTATGTGTATATCGTGTATGTACTATGTGTATATCGTGTATGTACTATGTGTATATCGTGTATGTACTATGTGTATATCGTGTATGTACTATGTGTATATCGTGTATGTACTATGTGTATATCGTGTATGTACTATGTGTATATCGTGTATGTACTATGTGTATATCGTGTATGTACTATGTGTATATCGTGTATGTACTATGTGTATATCGTGTATGTACTATGTGTATATCGTGTATGTACTATGTGTATATCTTATATGTACTATGTGTATATCGTGTATGTACTATGTGTATATCTTATATGTACTATGTGTATATCGTGTATGTACTATGTGTATATCGTGTATGTACTATGTGTATATCTTATATGTACTATGTGTATATCGTGTATGTACTATGTGTATATCGTGTATGTACTATGTGTATATCGTGTATGTACTATGTGTATATCGTGTATGTACTATGTGTATATCGTGTATGTACTATGTGTATATCGTGTATGTACTATGTGTATATCGTGTATGTACTATGTGTATATCGTGTATGTACTATGTGTATATCGTGTATGTACTATGTGTATATCGTGTATGTACTATGTGTATATCTTATATGTACTATGTGTATATCGTGTATGTACTATGTGTATATCGTGTATGTACTATGTGTATATCTTATATGTACTATGTGTATATCGTGTATGTACTATGTGTATATCGTGTATGTACTATGTGTATATCTTATATGTACTATGTGTATATCGTGTATGTACTATGTGTATATCGTGTATGTACTATGTGTATATCTTATATGTACTATGTGTATATCGTGTATGTACTATGTGTATATCGTGTATGTACTATGTGTATATCTTATATGTACTATGTGTATATCGTGTATGTACTATGTGTATATCGTGTATGTACTATGTGTATATCGTGTATGTACTATGTGTATATCGTGTATGTACTATGTGTATATCGTGTATGTACTATGTGTATATCTTATATGTACTATGTGTATATCGTGTATGTACTATGTGTATATCGTGTATGTACTATGTGTATATCTTATATGTACTATGTGTATATCGTGTATGTACTATGTGTATATCATGTATGTACTATGTGTATATCGTGTATGTACTATGTGTATATCGTGTATGTACTATGTGTATATCGTGTATGTACTATGTGTATATCGTGTATGTACTATGTGTATATCGTGTATGTACTATGTGTATATCTTATATGTACTATGTGTATATTGTGTATGTACTATGTGTATATCGTGTATGTACTATGTGTATATCTTATATGTACTATGTGTATATCGTGTATGTACTATGTGTATATCATGTATGTACTATGTGTATATCGTGTATGTACTATGTGTATATCGTGTATGTACTATGTGTATATCGTGTATGTACTATGTGTATATCGTGTATGTACTATGTGTATATCGTGTATGTACTATGTGTATATCGTGTATGTACTATGTGTATATCGTATACTGTTATCAGGATGTATATATATAGTATATATTAAAAATATAAGCAAACATACACACACACACACACAATGAATTGGAGATGATCTCAGAGGGTAAGCACTAGTATTAAGGGTGACCAGGCTGTTGTTGGTGTGTGTGTGTGTGTGTATCTGTGTGTGTGTATCTGTGTTTCTGCCCCTACTGAAGTGTTATGGAGGGAATTCTTTTCCTGGATAGATTCAGGAGCTAGACTTCCAGATTGGATTTTGTTCCCTTCAGGGGCTCCATCTCCTGCTTCTTCCTTCATTACTGGGCAAATCTACATGATCTTGTCCTCTCATTTTAATGGTACTTGGTTGGAATCCCAAGCACACTCACACCCTCTGTAGAAACCCCTCCCCATCTCCTGCCCACCCTCAAACCTTGACCCTGGCTTTGTTGTTCAGTTGTTTTTTTCAGGTGTGTCCAACTCTTCATGACCCCATTTGGGGGTTTCTTGGCAAAGATATTGGAGGGGTTTGCCATTGCTTCCTCACGTAGATTAAGGCAAACAGAATTTGAGTGACTTGCCCAGGGTCACACAGCTAGTAAGTGTCTGAGGTCAGTTGAATTCAGGTCTTCCTGAAGCTAGGCCAAGTGCTCTATCCACTCAGCCATCTAGCTGCCCCTGACCTTGGTTTTACCAGTTTCCAAATGTTTATACCCACAGGAAAAGAAGTTGGGTTGGGGGCAGGAACAAGGGACAGGGAAGTGACCCTGAAGGTAGACAGATAGGGGAATCCACCTGGACACAACCCCACCTTGCCTCAGGCCAAGAGAATGACTCAGACCGAAAGATGATGTCTCAGTCCCACTAACCTGATAACCTTCTGATCACAAAGCAGACCAAAGTCCAGTTTCTCCCAGCCTCAGAGTGCCTCTCCCTCTGTTTATCTGGCCTCCTAAGTCTCTTTTCCTCAACTTCTTCAGAACCTCCCACACTGAAAGACAAACAAACTTATATACTTCAATATAGAAACACAACACAGCTATACATGGAGACACACAGGCAGAGGGAAAACATGCATTCACCCACGGACTCAGCTGTCAGACACATTGGGGGCTTGGGGTGTATGTGTACCTGTGTGAATTCCAGCAGGTACCAGAACCAGCCTGAGGTCTTAGAAGTCAAAGGCCCAGATTGGCCACCTTCATTCACATACATTTGCATACAGCACATTGAAAGTTCTAAATCCTCACATAGTATCTAGGGGCTTTATTTACCCTTTAGGATTTCATCCAACCTCTCTATGAGACTTCCTCCTGGGAACTCATTTCTGAACATGGATTATGAACAAAAGGCAAAGGGGAGAGAGGGAGGTGAGAGCCTACCTATCTCGGGCACATCATATTCTCCTCTCCAAAGGAGACCATCCAGAGGCTAGTGGTTTTAAGAAACTGAATGTTTCTCAACATTTATCTCATGAGTTATCTCATTCTTTCCTTGTCTATGTTTAAGGCAGTCTACTTTGGGGTAGAGGAAGGAAGGAAACAAGCATTTATTAAGCACCTACTGTGTGCCATACATTGTGCTAAGTGGATTTACAAACATCATCTCATTGATTCTCATGATGAAAGATAGGAGGGAATGAAAGTTTGAGGGATCAGAAGGGGTCAAGAGGATGGCAGATTCTAATTCCCTTTTAGGGAGAACACCTATGGAAGGTCAGCCAGGACAGTGATGGGACAGATTGAAAGAACCAGATAGTTTTCAGCTAGAGGAGAAAAGACCTAAGAGAAAACATTCAAGCGCTCGCTTTGTACAAAGCACTCTGCAAAGACAAAAATGAAATCTCTTTTTCCTTTTAGCTTTCATTCTACTGGACACCCATATCTCTCTTCAGCTATCTGAAGTGTTGTTATCAGAAACAAGTACACAACAACAAGATCCACATACGGGAGACCCTGAGGAGCAATTGGTGCAAGTCACAAGAGAGGCAGATTTTGTCTTGATATAAGGAAAACCATTCTAATTGTTGGGAGCTTTGTCGGAATACATTGGATTGCCTCATGTAGTAGGAAGTTACCTATTACTGAAGTTCTTTAAGCAAAGGCTAGATGATCATTTGCTGGAAGTAACATGGAGGGAATTCCTGTTTAGATACAGGTTGGACCAAATTATTTTCCTGTGGTCCTTTATGAATCTTAGAATTCCATGAGGCTGAGGATGGTAATGGCCTGAAGCAGAGATGTCAAATACTCTGAGTGAGGCCCAAATCAGATTAAAATGTAACAGGGCGGGGTAGCTAGGTGGCGCAGTGGATAGAGCAACAGCCCTGGATTCAGGAGGACCTGAGTTCAAATCCGGCCTCAGACACTTAACACTTACTAGCTGTGTGACCCTGGGCAAGTCACTTAACCCCAATTGCCTAACCAAAAAAATTTTAAAAAAAAATGAAACTGGGAACAAAATTAGTAAAAATGAAATAAAAACACAGATAACATTACATTTCAAAACTAAAACAATAAGGATCCACAGGGACCCTTATGGATGGATTAATGGCCCCATTTAAGTTTGACACCCATAGTCTAAAATGATAGGGAGGGGGCAGCTAGGTGGCATAGTAGATAAAGCACCGGCCCTGGATTCAGGAGGACCTGAGTTCAAATTTGGCCTCAGACTCTTGACACTTACTAGCTGTGTGACCCTGGGCAAGTCACTTAACCCTCATTGCCCCAGCCCCCAAAATAATAATAAAATAAAATAAAATAAAATGATAGGGAGAGATTGAGGGGTTGGAGATCAGGAAGATAAGGGTTTGGCAGAAGACTAGGAATTAGAGGGAAAGAAATGGAGTCAGTTGTTCAACTAGCATTTATTTATTAAGCACTTGCTATGTTCCAGTCACTGTGTTAAAGGCCTACGTACAGGGGGCAGCTAGATGGCGCAGTGGTAAAGCACCGGCCCTGGATTCAGGAGGACCTGAGTTCAAATCCGGCCTCAGACATTTGACACTTACTAGCTGTGTGACCCTGGGCAAGTCACTTAGCCCTCATTGCCCTGCCAAAAAAAAAAAAAAGGCCTATGTACAAAGAAAGGCAAAAAAACCACAATCCATCCCTGCTCTCCAAGAGCTCACAGTTTAACGGGAAGAACTCATAAAATGGAGGACTGGGGTTGGTGATTTTCAGGTATGAGAATGGGGGTGCAGACAATGGAGATTCCTGATTCAGGAAGTCCTTGGAAAGATCATTTTTTCTACATGTGTGTGTGTGTGTGTGTATGTGTTTGTATGTCATGGGACCAGATGGGTCCCACCTAAGACCTGCCCTATCCAACCTTCAGGTCCCTTTGAGGAAATTGCTGGGGACTCCTTTCGTCACTGTACTCAGCACGCCCTGCAGTTCTAACTACGCTGGCTTTTCAGGAAGGACACATGTGCCTTAAAATAATCTCAGATTTTTAAAAAAATAGTTCTCTTTGCTCCTTTCCCATTGTTAAGGACACCCGTTTTGATGTCAGAGAACAAAATGCCAGAGAAAGATCCTATGGGACACACACACACACACACACACACACACACACACACACACACACACACACATACACATATACACGCCCTCCCCGGGAAGTTTTCCTGCCCTAACCCTGTGACTCTGGGGGGTTTTGTGTTCATCCTGTCTCCATGCCTAGGCATTTCAATGACTTCTTCACTCAGACCTGAGCGGCAGATGGAGTCTGGTCAATCACCAGGTCTTCACCACAATCCTGTCCCACTTGTCCTTGAACAGGCCTTTTCTGTTTACAAAGCACAGGCCACAACCATTACCTCATTGGATAGCCTTGCACTAGTAAGTTCATAGTAAATATTTGCTGAATGAATGAGTGAATTTGATAACAACAACAACAATAGCGGGCACTTTTATAACACTGGAAGGCTCTCTGAGGCCCCATTTTATAGACAAGGGAAAAGGAAGCTCAGAGAGGTTGTTTGAATCTGCTTAGGTTACACAGCTGATGAGACAAGTGGAAAGACTAAGGTTTCTGTGTCCCAGTTCAGCTCCCAGAAGCCCTAGTCAGCCGTGCAAGTCTGGACCCCTCGATCTCCTCCATACTCTGAGGTGGGAGAAAAGGTTCCTATTGCATAAGTGGTCTCCCCTATTAGACTAGGGAGTCCCATCTGGAATCTTATCAAGTTCCCCAAACATGGGATGAGAGGTTCATGCAAGAAAGGGATGTCTCCATCCTGAGTAGAAATGTTCCCCAAAAGGGGACTTTGGCTTTAGAAAAAAGCAAAGACATAAAGATGGGGAAAAATGAGAGATGGACAGATAACAACAGACAAGGAATAATAAAAGAGTATCTAGATATTGATTGGCTAGAATATTAATTAATCCAGGATAGAAATGTTAGATCCTCAACCCTCAAACTTTTCAAAATTCTCTATTCTCCTTGATATCTACCCAAGTAGCCACTTCTGATCTCCCAGTCTTCAGGCTCTGCCTGCAGATGTCAATCCTGAACAATATTTTGCAGCAGATCTGAGGCAGCTAGGTGGTATGGTTGATGAAATGTTAGGCTTGAAGTCAGGATTGTCCTGAGTTCAAATCCTGTCTCTGGTATTTCCTAGCAATATGACCCTAGACAGGTTACTTAATTACTTTTAACCTCAATTTCCTTATTTTACTAATCCTAATTTTAAGGGTGAGGATATATAAACACACACACACATATATAATCGTGTATGTATATGTATGCATGTATATGTGTGTGGACATATATACATACATATATGTATTGTATATATATATATATGTTTTACATGGGCAGCGAGATGGCTCGATGGATAGGTCTTCCTGCCTCCAGGCCTAGCGCTCTGAGTTAAAATTCAACCTCAGACACTTACTAGTTGTGTGAGCCTGGGTGAGTCACTTACCCTCTGCCTTAATCCACTAGAGAAGGAAATGGCAAAGCACTCCAGTATCTTTGCCAAGAAAATCCCCTGGAGAATAATGGAGTGCTATGGTCCACAGGGTCACAAAGAGTCAGATATAACTGAATAATATGTATAGTAATAATCATATTATCTATATAGTATAATATTCTGTAATAATTATATGTAACATATAGTATACTATACATAATAACAGTCATACTATATGGTATATCATATAGTAATATTATCTTTATAGTAAAATGTGCAGTAATAGGTATAGATAGTGTATAATATTATATACATAGCAATATTCCTGTTATATATGGCATATAGTAATATAACAATCATATTACATATAGTCTATAGTATAATATATAGTCTATAGTATGATATATTGTAATAATCATATCATATAGTATGTACTATAATATAATTATATAGTATAATATTGTTTCTAATTAATATCGATATATTTAATATTCATATATCAATTACCATTATTTATAGAGTATCCTTATTTATCATATAATATAGAATATAGAATTATTACATTGTAAAAATCATGCTATATAGTAATATATTAATGTAATCAAATAATCATACTATATATAGTATATATATAATAATAATAATATTCCCTATCTCACGGAATTGATGTAAGGATCACATGAAATAATATATATGCACTTTGCAAACTTTAACATCTCTATAAAATGCGAGCAATTATTATTATGATCTTTCTAATAGAGAACTAGACTGGATGTCAGGAAGACCCAAGTTCAAATATCACCTCAGAGGGCAGCTAGGTGGCGCAGTAGATAAAGCACCAGACCTGAGTTCAAATTTGGCCTCAGACACTTGACACTTACTAGCTGTGTAACCTGGGCAAGTCACTTAATCCTCATTGCCCTGCAAAAAAAAAAAATAATAATAAAATAAAATAAAAACTTTATGTGTTATATCAATGTGACTATTATACTCCACTGAGGAACCTTCAAAAACTGCAAAATGCCTAGAAAATCAAGTTCTGTGGCTTTAAAGGCCCTCCACACGTTGGCCCCAAACTAGAAAGCTTTGTGTGTTCCTGTCTTCCCTGCTTAGAAACCTCTCCTCTACCTACTGTAGGTGAGTCTTCTGGGCAATCTCTCTCTATGCCGTGCTCCTTCTTGTCTCCCCAGTTTGATTCCCACTCGTCTCACATCCTGGTGTGTCCTCTCCACCCTGCTTGGCTAAATCCTACCTTGTCCTTCAAGTCCCAGCCTCTTAAATGAAGTGTTTCCTGACTCCTGGAACCTGCAATGACTTGGAGGCCAGGAAATGGGTTACTGGGCCGTGAAAGCCTTACAGCTTCAGAACAACTCACATTTTGACTTCCTGATGATTGCCAAGGCCTTACAAGAACCTGCGGAGTGAGCATTATCAGTATTTTTGTCCCCATTGCAGACCTGAAGAAACCAAGCCCCAGGGAATGACTTGCCCAAGTTTACAGCCAGGGCAGGAGTCCAACCCAGGTCTTTTGGCTCTGCCTTCAGTGTTCCTTGGGTATCTACATATGTCCCGCTGCTCTGTTGTGTCCATGGGCTGTTTTCACCTTGAAAAATAATATAAAACCCTGCACTCCCAGCCCCCACCACTGTCTGCGTCCCATACCCTGGGGCTGGGACCAGGCTGACAAACACCGGCCCCTGCCAGCCCAGCAGCTGGTCAGCAAAGAGAACTGACAGACAAATATAGCAACTGGTGATTAGCACAAGGTCATCACTCAAAATCACCAGGTCAGTTTGCTGTTAGCTCCCCAGGGGACCAGGCCAGGGAAGGGGAAGGGACTACTCACTGAGCCAGAGCAAATGGGATCCTTGGATCCAGAGTCCCTGCTTCAAGATGACCCTTCAAAAACCCTCTAAGATTCTCTGGATCTAAGAGTTCTCCTTTAACTGGAAAGTCAAAACCCACCATGGACAGAGCCACTGTGGGATTAGGGGGTGCCCTTGGGCTGGGTGGTGGGAGGGGAGGAAAGAGAGGATGGAAGGGAGAGTTGGCCTTGGGAAACTCCCCGTCTGCTGAGGAAGACTGTCACTGCCCTCAGGAAGTCTGTGGTCTGAAAGAAACAGCCCATTCTGATGTGTGGGGCAGAGTGAGAGGGGGGAAAACCCCAGAGGAGAAGACAGTGTGGTGTTGTCTCAACCAGATCTAAATTCAGAAGATCCGAGGTTGAATCTGGCCCTGCTACTTATTACCTAAGTGACCTTGGGCAAGTCAGCTCTTTGGGACCGGAATTCCTACTCTGCAGAATGAGGAATCGGACCAGATGATCACGAAGGCTCCCTAGCACCTTTAAATCCCACAAGAATGCTACTCCTCTCCCTCTGTTAGCACATAGGAGAAAGTTCAGGAGGCACTCGCTTTGACCCTTCTCAGCTCCAATGTCATAGGGATCAATAAAGGGGAGCTCTTGTCCCCAGCTCCCCCACACACACTGCCTACCATCCCTGTGGCTATAAAACCCTTGCCTCAACTTGGCTATGGAGGTATTCCTGTTGTTTGTTTGACTTTGAACCGACTGCGACAACCTTCCCGTTTGCAAACGGCCTCCCAACAGAAGACATCCTGAGGTTATGTTATGAGACCTAACATCTGCGTCCTCCCCCTTCCCACTCCATAACAAGCCTCTCTAACCCCCCAAAACACACATGCAGGGGACCTGGGGCCAGGGAGCAATGAATCCTTCAAGTCTTTCCTGAGAGAGGCTGTGAGTTGGGTTCAGTTAGATCAGGGGATATAAATTGTGCTTCTGTTTTCCCCACCCTGCCGGAGGTGGGAGGGTCAGGCCCAGGCCGAAGCCTGTCACTGACCCTCCCAGGTGTGACTCTTCCCTCAGTCTCCATTTCTCTTTCCCTTTAATGGGGTGAGAATAAACAAAAAGCTAGAGCTGCCCAGGGTTCAAAGGGTCAGGGTAGGGGGTTACCTTGGGGGCCTTTCTCCCAGACCTTGACAAAGTCCCCTGGCTTCCTAAATGGGTATGGAGAGCCCTACTTTTCCTTTTTTTTGATGACCTAGATCTATCTAAATTCTTCCCATCCTTCAAAACTCAACTTCTCTATGAAGTCGTCTGATTCTCCAAATACAAGAGGATTCTGTTCACCACCCAACCCACCCCCCAGTCCGTGACCTCATGGCATGGGTAGAAAATAGATGAAATCAGGGGCAGCTAGGTGGCACAGTAGACAGAGTACCAGCCCTGGAGTCAGGAGTACCTGAGTTCAAATCCGGCCTCAAACACTTAACACTTACTAGCTGTGTGACCCTGGACAAGTCACTTAACCCCAATTGTCTCACAAAAAAAAAAAAAAGAAAAAGAGAAAATAGATGAAATCCTTACCAGAAATTAGTTATGGCCAGAGACATCTCTGATCATCCCTTTCTGGTTCACCCTGCCCCACCCCTGCCCCCCAATACTTCTGGTACCTTCCTTCTCACTGACAACATCTATACCTTGTCTCTACATAGTTGTTTGAATACTGTTTCCTCCATTAGAATTTGAGCTCCCTGAGAACAGGGCTGCTGCTGTGGCCTATATCTCCAGCACTCATTTGATATATAATAAGCACTTAATAAATGCTTGTTGGTTGACTGACTGAATGACATGGTTCTAGAACCCAGAGGTAGGGTCAAGAAAAGAAGATAACTATTTGGGAGTCATCCTAATAGAGGCTGGGTTGAAGCCACAGGAATAAATGAGTTTGCCAAGGAAGAAAGTGCAGTGAGAGAGACGGTCCAAAGGACAGAATCTTGGGGAACACCCAATTTACTGGCTTAGGGAGAAGATAAAGAGCGGGTGAAAGAGACAGGGGGCAGGAAGCTATTTGATTAGTTGGAGGGGAGCAGGGAGAATGTGATGCCCCTGTCCTAATGTCCTCTCCTCTCTGCCCAACCCCAATACCAATCCCATCCTTCTAAAGGGGAGTCCCCACCCTGGATCAAACATCAGGATGACTCAAAGTACACTGCTCAGAGTGAGTTAGGGAACAGATGTCTACCAGGCCATTAAGATACTTGTCTTGGTGAGACTGTGAACTTAGCAAAGTTGGCAAAGTTAATGGAAAAACTCCTCATAAAAGTATTGAACCTCAGAATTAGGTGGGACCTCAGAGAATACCCAGTCCAACTGATCTCTGAATAAGAATCGTCTCTGAGCTTCCCCAATAAGTTACTATCCAGACATTCCCTAAAAGACCTCCACCTCCCCTGAAGAGCCTCTGGAAGAAGAAGGCTGCTTTGCTTTTAGATAGGCATAATTGGGGCAACTAAGTGGCTCAGTGGATAGAGCACCAGCCCTGGAGTCAGGAGGATCTGAGTTCAAATCCAGCCTCAGACACTTAACACTAGCTGTGTGACCCTGGGCAAGTCACTTAACCCCAATTTCCTCACTAAAAAAATTTTTTTAAATAAAATAAACAAAAATAAAAATAGATAGGCATAATTGTTAGGAAGTATTTTCTTTCCAATGATGAAGGAGCTAGAGTCTGCCCCTTTGTAACTTTTGTTCATGGTTCTTATTTCTTCCCTTTCTGTTCAGGAAGATAAGTATAATCTTCTACCAATAACCTTCCAAATAGGTGAAGATAGTCATTTTATCCTCTTTTCTCCTCCACTATCGCAGCCTTCATTTCTTCAAGCTAAATATCCCCACATCTTCAACTGAAGTAGGGGGTTGGGGATAGGAAGACACACAATGTGTCACGGTCTCTACATCCTTTCCCTCATTTAGTCATCTTCCTCGGCATCTTCAACTTGTCAGCAATGTTCTTCTGAATGTGATCCCCAGAACTGAACACGACACTTCAGATGTAGTCCATCCAGTGGACTCCACCACTTTTTTGTTAAAACAGTAAGATATGGGGGGCAGCTAGGCGGAGCAGTGGATAGAGCACCGGCCCTGGATTCAGGAGGACCTGAGTTCAAATCCGGCCTCAGACCCTTGACACTTACTAGCTGTGTGACCCTGGGCAAGTCACTTAACCCCCATTGCCCCACAAAAAAAAAAAAAAAAACAGTAAGATATTCTAGCTTCTCTATCACACTGTTGACTCACATACAACCTGAACCTCCAATTCCCTTTCATTTTAACTAATGTTTAGTTATACCTCCCACATCCTATCCATGTGCCATTGATTTTTTTGGCCCCCAAGTGCAGGTATTTTACATTTAGTTGTATCTTTATTGGATTTGGCTCCTAGTTCCAGCCTATTAAGATCTTTTTGGATCTCAATTCTGCCATCTAATATCTGAGCTATCTCTTCCAATATGGCAATATCCCCAAATTTTACAAGGATGTCATGTCTTCAACTAAAATACTGATTTTTAAAATGTGTAGAACAACGCAGTGGATAGAGCACCAGTCTGGAGTCAGGAGGACCTGAGTTCAAGTCCGGCCTCAGACACTTGACACTTACTAGCTGTGTGACCCTGGGCAAGTCACTTAACCCCAATTGCCTCACACACACACACAAAATGTGTAGAACAGAAGAGGGCCAAAGACAGGGCCCTCTGTTATCCACTGGCCACCTCTCTTCAGGCTGACACAAATCTATTCAGAACTGCTCTGAGTTCAGCAATTCTATCAGATGGAAACTCACCTAACTATATCATCCAGCCCATATTTTTCCTTCTTGTCTTCAAGGACAGCGTGAAATATTCTATCAAATGCCTTGATGAAATCCAGGCAGATTAGACCTATGATATCACCCTGATCTGTTCAGGTCCTTCACAGGTCCCAAACAGGATGTGAAGACGTCTTAGAGACTTCTGAGTTCAGCATGGATCTGAACCAGAATCCCCTTGATAACATTCCCCACTTTTTTTCCTCTGAGGTGACTCCCCCAGTTTCGACTCTCATTCCCCATCTCTTCATGAACCACATTGGCACTGACATGTGACTGATAAGGTTTAATAGATGATTCTTCTTGGGGATAAAATCTTAAGCAAAGGAATAATGGAAGAATTTTCCTCATTAGCAACCAGATCGATGATGTATTTAGGGATGGGGGGATTGGGCCCCTTCCCTATCCCTGTGGACCTCTACAACTCTGTGTCTGTCTGTCCGTCTCTCTCTCTCTCTCACTCCTGAGTTTGCCATGTATGAATGACCTTAGGCTCTGCTCAACTCCTGCTGGGCTGATTTCATGATTCTCCTACCTGGGACTCTGCACAGACTGTCAACCTCCCCTTATCATCAGTAAATTCAGCCATGCAGCCATTTGGAAGGAATACCTGGGATGGGAGAAAGAAGGCACGATGAGCTCCTGAAAAAAAAGCCTAGGGGGTCCCCAAATCACCTCAGATCTTTGATTGCAAAGCCAAATTCCACTCACCAGCCAGTGATTACTGATATGTATTTGGTTCTGTGCTGCAGGAAAAAAAGACAAGGCCATGGAACCCGCCCTCCCCATTCCTACTATAGAAAAGACCCACATGTAGAAAACAACTGGGGAAGAATCAGTTCAGTGTCCCGGGTCCCTTTGTAAGAATCCAAGGAAGAAGCCAAGAGAGATCTGGCTTCTGGAGCTGATGTCACCAAGGAGGTGGGACTTTAGCTGGACCTTGAAGAATGCAATAGTTGACAAGGGCATTCCAGGCAGGGCAATACCCTGAGCCTGGGCCTGGAGGGAGGAGAGAAGGGATATTGAGGAGATTGGAGTGGCCTAACTGGAGGGAAGTGAAGCAGGAGATGAGGAGATAGAACTGGTTTTCTTCCCTTTCTGATGATCTCACTATCCCTGGGCTACCACGATCCATAGATAAACACATAATCTTCTCCTCTTCTGAGTGCCTATGGAATGGTCTGGCCCTGAGAAGGAATGGGCTTAGATCATCTCTCAAGGATTCCTCACTCAACCCCAAGGGCACTCACTGCTTTCCCAGTTCACTTTTGATGACCCTCCCAGCCATAGGGTTCTTTCCTCTCTCACACAGCCTCAATTCAGCTGTTGAAACGGCCAAACCTCGATGAAGCCCAAACAGGAAGCCGAGGATAAGGGAACCAACTGCCAGGGGATCTTTGAGGCCACTCCAGGAAATGTATGTGTGTGTGTGTGCGTATGTCTAGGGGGCCAGGGAGGAAGGTAGCAGGGTTTGGATGAGGGCCAGGCCTGGCAGGATCCTCCAAGAATAGGGTCTGCCCTTCAAAGATAGCTTTAATCTCAAGATGGTTGGTGCTGGGAAATTGCCCAAGGTCAGAGGGGCTTGGCACCCACCGTGTGAAGAGTTCATGGGTAGATGGAGCTTTCTTTGTGTCTAGCCAGAATCACAGAATCCAAGGCCATCCCGTACCTCCCCAATAATACCTTCTATTACATTCCCAATGAGGGTTAGGGAGTAGGACCCCACTAACTCCCCAGGTAGTTCATTCTGCTGGAAAGAACTTTAATAACAGGAGCCAAAATGTGCCTCCTTTCACCTTCTATCTAATACTTTCCTGTGGGGCCAAGCAGAACAAAACAAATTATTCTTCTTTCTCCTCTAAAGCTATATTTCATTTACTCTGTAAATAGCCTCTTTGACATTGGAATGTCAACCTCTTGAGGACAGACTGTTTTTGCCTTTCTTTGTATTCCCAGCACTTCATACTTCATAGGATGCGTAACACATAGTAGGCACTTAATAGATGCTTGTTGATTCATTGGTTGATTCCATTCTATAACCTTTCCAATATTTGAGGTCAACTATTATGTCCCTCCAAGCCTAAATATTTCTATTTTTTCCCAATTATGACTGGTAGGGCATGGTCTCCATTCTTCACCCCATCTTGTTTGGCCTTCTCTAGACACTCTTCCTCCTGTCCATCTCCTTTCTAAAATCCAGCATCCAAACCAGATGTGGTCCAAACAGGGCCGAGTACTGTGGGACTAACTTAATTCTGGACACCAAACAACTTCTCAAGGTTCACTGAAGATCACATTGGCTGGGGCAGCTAGGTGGCTCAGTGGATAAAGCCCCGGCCCTGGATTCAGGAGGACCTGAGTTCAAATCTGACCTCAGACACTTGACACTTAATAGCTGTGTAACCCTGGGCAAGTCAATTAATCCTCATTACCGCCCCGCCCCCAACCCCCCAAAAAGATCACACTGGCTTTTCTGACTGGCAGGAAATTTAACAACCTGAGCTTAAATCTTGGTTCTGCCACTAGCTGGCACGTATAATCTTGGGCAAATCACTTGATCTCTTAGGCCTTTTATAGAATAGGGTCAAAACAGAGAATCATTCATTCACTCAACAAGTATGTGTTAAGAAGGATGTGGGGCAGGGGCAGCTAGATGGCGCAGTGGTAAAGCACCGGCCCTGGATTCAGGAGTACCTGAGTTCAAATCCAGCCTCAGATACTTAACACTTACTAGCTGTGTGACCCTGGGCAAGTCACTTAACCCCCAATTGCCTCACAAAAAAAAAAAATGACAAAAAAAAAAAACAAAAAACAAAAAGGATGTATGGGTGTTCAGGGAGGACTAGCACCTCTGCTGTGAGGGCTGGCTGAGCCCTTCTGAGGGCTGCTCATCCACCTTTCACGCAATTCTTACCTGTGGCTTCAAGAAGCCATAGCATAGGTAATGGCCATGCCCCAAAAAGCCATCTCTGTAGAGGGTCTAAACTAGGCTGAGGGTAGGTGTTTACCCCAAGCACATGAAGATTTCCCTCTGCAGAATGGGCCAATAAGAACAATTTGTTCCAATGACCTTGAAGGTAGCTGACACAGGTGCTACAGAGCACTTAACGCTTAGTCAGACATCAAAAACACCGAGATCATCCAGTGCATCCCAGGTCATTGCCAGTGATCCTGACTTTTGTCTTGCCACTGGACTTAGATGACTCTGGAAGAGAGAGTGAGGCTGATGACTTTGTGCAACTATGCCTCACTTAAATCTAATTCACCCATGAGTCAAGACACCATCTGTGATGTCACTGGTCCTCTTTGAAAACAAAGGACAAACAACAACATTTTAAGAGCCTCCTATATGTTGGGTACTAGTATAGTTTGTGGGAGTCATTCATTCATTCAATAGTCATGTGTTAGTTATGTGCCAGGTACTGTTCTGGGACATAAAAACCCAGAAAGAGTCCCTGTCCTTAAGGCGCTTACAGGCTCTGGGATCATTGATTTAGAGCTACGAGGGACCTTAGAGATCCAAAGCCCTCATTTAACAGATGGTGAAAATGAGCACCCAAAAGGAAAAGTGATTCAGTTGTCTAAGGCCAAGATTCAAGGCCAAAACTCTGACTCCAAAGCCTGAGCTTTCTCCACTACAACAGGATTCAGAAATACCTGCCCTGTCTACCTCACAGGGTCAGTGTGAGGATCAAATGAAAGAACTAGGTAGAGTATAAAACACTTTCTGAGTTCAGAGGCAGCTTGGAGCAGTGAAGAGAAAGCCACCTCCAAGTCTGGAAGACCCTGAGTTCAAGTCTCACCTCTGACACCTACTAGCTATGTAACCCTGAGCAAGGCACTTAATTTCTTAATGCCTCAGAACAAGTGCCAATCTGCATTGGCAGAGGGAGTTTCCTTACTTTACTATTCTTTTCCCTGGCCCAGTGAAGTCACAGGTCTAGGCCAAAAAAAGACTGTGAGGGATGGTCATTTATTATCATTGCTATAGTCTCCAGCAGTTGCTGCGCTGCATTGTTGGGAATGCCTGTCTTGCCAGGTACCCTACAAGCTGAATACTCCTCAGGCTTGTGACATTCTCAGGAGTTAGCTCCCCATCAGCATGCCATACCCCTAAGTGTCTCTGGATACAGCCCACCTGGAGCCAGGCCCAGCCTGCAAAGCTTAGCTTCCGTGGTCAGGGACAAGCACCTGCAGGCTGCAGGAGGGGTGAGGGGAACACTCCTCATATCTCCATTTGCTCATCAAGGCAACCAAACATTGGTGAGTAAAGCTGTGATCACGTTTGCAGTTGTGATCAAACGGTTTTGGAATGTGGTTTTTAGTGACTCCTCTTCCCTCAAACCCCAAAACACACACACACACACACACACACACACACACATTCTGGTCTTTCCCAGGGTATAGATCTTATTCTGATGACAGCTTTCACCTGTACCCATACTGCCTCATGGTGTAGACTGGTGTCCCTTAAAACCACAGAATGTTAAGTTAGAAAGGACCCTATATATCATCCACTTCCAGATAAGGAAACTGAGGCTCAAACTCTTAAAAGTACTTTGCCCTAAATCAGATTGTTCTTTCTCCTTTCTTTCCTCCTTCCTTCCCTTTCCTTTTAAAATATCAGTCATTTCCCAATCTACCTCATTTCCACTGTACCCTCCCCTGTAACAGTGAAAAAGAAGTTATCAAAACAAATAAATCGGGGGTGGCTAGGTGGCGCAGTGGATAGAGCACTGGCCTTGGATTCAGGAGGACCTGAGTTCAAATCCAGCCTCAGACACTTGACACTTACTAGCTGTGTGACCTTGGGCAAGTCACTTAACCCTCATTGCCCTACAAAAACAAACAAACAAACAAACAAGACAAACAAATAAATCAACCACATTCCATAGCATATGGGACACTCCATACCTGTAGTCTCCCCACTTCTATGTCAGGAAGAGAAATGTTTTTCATCCTCTGTTTTCTGGGGCAAAGACTATTTATTTCAATCAATATGAGTTTAGCTGCCTTTTATTTTTTGTTTTGTTTTGTTTTGTTTTTTAGTGAGGCAATTGGGGTTAAGTGACTTGCCCAGGGTCACACAGCTAGTAAGTGTTAAGTGTCTGAGGCTGGATTTGAACTCAGGTACTCCTGACTCCAGGGCCGGTGCTCTATCCACTGCACCATCTAGCTGACCCCAGCTGCCTTTTATGATAGTTTTCATCGGTTGTCACTCAAGGGAGTCTCACTTATAATGGTCAAATGATTATAGCAAAGCTACTTTGGGACAGGTGCAGAGATCTCAGAGTTAACTTACAAAAATCTCTGGAAAGAAAATCTAAAGGGGCTAATTAGTAAGAGCACTTTCAGACAAGGAAAGGATTCAGAAAGGTCAAGATTTGTAGAGACCTCCTCCAGAGCAGTCAACCAAGCCTATATGTTATCATCTCTCCATTGGTGTCATTTCTCCATCCTTCTCAACATGCCTGAAACTCTGCTCAGAGCTCAATCCCTTTAGGTCAGGCATTCTTAACTTTTTTGTGTGTTATAGATTCCTTTGACAACCGTCTGATAGAGACCAGGGACCCCCTTTCTCAGAACATTTTAAATTGAATAAAATTTGAAAAGGAAATTAGTTATATTGAAATGTAGGTAACAAAAAGTATTTTAAATTCATGGACTCTAGGTGAAGAACCCCTGCAGCCTAGCTTTAGACTCTGACCCCAGGAATGAGTCACATTTTGGTCTACTAGCCACTGGCTTCTTGGTATGAATGAAGCAGGAGTAAGGAAGTGGGGAGAGGGTAGAAGGGAGGGGAATGGTGGGGGGAAGGGACAGAATGGGTCAGGATGTGACTGATTTCACTCTCACAATTTTGAAGGGGGTTGGCCTTGACTGGCTTACAGGGCAGGTTTCCCTCCATTACTTGCCCACCCCCTCTAGGCATTCTTTCAGGGTTGATGCAAAGGGGAGAAAGAATGAAGTTGAGAAATGAGAAATAATTTAGCATTTATCCTTGGAAACCACCTCAGCACAGTAGTTCAGAACGAACCATGCAGGCCCCTAGAGGTACAAGCAGATTATAATCAAACTAAATGCAAATCTACAAGCAGCTGTTTCATCAAACTCAGCCAGTGGGGTATAGTGCAAGGGGTCTTTGAAGGCTGCTAGGCATCTACAATGAATCACATCTTCCTAAGCCTGCTAAGCCAGGCCTTGACCCCATAGGCACTTTCCTGGGCAGCCACTGCACAGCACTCCAAAGGTTTGCTCCACCACTGGGACTTCCCATGATGCCTGGACTGGTCAAGGAAGGAAAAAGAGAACCCTTCTTGCTATCAGTTTCAGGCCTCGGCCAACCAGCCCAACTTCCAGCAAGCACTCAGTCAGTCCTGCCCCACCCTGTCATTAAAAATGCCTTTAATCCTTCTCTTCCCTCTACCCCCCACCCTCACCCCATGCTGTCCTTACTCCAAGGGAAGGAGAAAATGAGGCCATTTCTCTAGACTAGAAGCAAATGGGGGCCTTTGGCTCACCTCGAAAAGGAGCAGAAATTATGCTGGGACCAACCAGGATTTCAGAAAAGCAATGATGAAGCATGCTACTCACCTCGGTGCAGATTGAGGCATACCCTTACTGATAAGGCCAGCGTGGGAATTTGATTTGCTTAAATATGCATATTCATTATAAGGGTTTTGTTTTCCTTTTGCTGGGAAAAGAGAAAATAAATGCTTATTCATTGAACAAAAATGTTAATGAAAACCAAAAGGAGTGGAAATGATAGCTCTCACTCTCATCCATCATAGAATCAAAGGCTCCTAGACCTAGAGTTGATTTCTACCATGACATAGGCCTATGGGTAATACCAGAGTCCATGTCCTCCAGAAGCCTACGGTCACGACTCACACATGAAACAATAATGAACAATATAAGATAAGGGTCGATAGGACTAGGGCAAGAAAGGAAAGATGTGGGCTAGAGTGATCACGGATCTTTTCATGGAGGTGTGAGGCCTCAGCTGAGCCTTGAAGGATGAGCAGGATTCAGGTAAGTGGAGAAGTGGGGGGTGGGGTGCAGATTGCAGCCTGGGGTACCAGTGTGGGCCAGCAAAGGAGTGAAGGTGAATGGGAGCATCACTTTAAGCAGCTAGATACATCTACTGAATACTCTGAACGCGTTATATGTGCAGCAGCAGTGAGGAGAGTGTCCTATCTGATGTTACTTATATTTTGCTTCTTTGGAGAAAGGTCTTTTTTCTCTCATCTTCTCAAGCCTAGCCTGGAGTTTTCCACATAATAGGCCTCTGTTGAATGAAATGAAGGAGTGGTGTGATACAAGATAAGGTCAGAGAAGTTATGTGTTGAGGTCAGGGCCTTGAATGCCAGGCTAGGCCAGGTTCTGGGTCTTTACCCTCCAATTCAATCATTTTATTAACTATATATATATATTTTAGTTTTCTTGGTGAGGCAATTGGGGTTAAGTGACTTGCCCAGGGTCACACAGCTAGTAAGTGTTAAGGTCTGAGGCCGCATTTGAACTCAGGTCCTCCTGACTCCAGGGCCAGTGCTCTATCCACTACGCCACCTAGCTGCCCCTTAAATATATTACTAGATAGTATGTTATATATGATATATCACAGTGTTATACTTCTATATTATATATCATTATGCTTTTATATTCTATAATGTATCATATAAGTCCATATAACACATAATATTCTATCTTTGATATATCTTTTTATTAACTACATGACTAGATAGTATATTATATATCACAATGTTATACTTCTATATAATATTATGTTTTCCATCATGTAATATGTAAGTCCAATTACAACATATAATATTCTCTTTTATATGGTATATATATTTTATTAACTATATTACTATAATAAAACCATTAGGCTAGAATAAAAAAAGAATGAAACACTCTGTGCCCTTGATAAGCTTATCTTCTGTTGGAGGAAAAAAACGTACATAAATATAAAACATAGAAAACTGAGGATGGAGAGAGGGCTAACAAGTGGATTGTTGTGGGAATAGGAAAGGCTCCAAGGTAAGGTGACACATGGGTGGAACATGGATAAGAAGAGAACATCTGGGTGTCAGAGTGTTAAGTCTGGGCAAGAGTTAACAGGTGGGAAGTCAAATTGTGGAGAGCCTTAAATGCTAGGCTACAGAGTTTGCATTTTATCTCAGAGGCAATGGGGAGTCATTGAAAGTTTCTGAGCTGGGGAGTGACACCAACAAACTTAATAAAAGATCATTTTGGCAGCAGTCGAGGACACATTACTAGATGATGGGGGTCTTCTTGGCCAAGGAAATGCCATGACCCAGGCTTCAGGAAGATTGGCCAGGTGCTGGTGGGCAGAAGTAAGAGCCCAGTGTTAGGAACTGACCTTACATTTTCCTCTGGGGAAGTAGTCAGGAATTTGAGACTCCCCCATTGGAGACTGAGTATGTTTGTAGATAACAGAAATGATACCGAGGTTCAGGTGGCACAGGAAGCAAACTGATTGGAAAAGGGCTGAGAATAAACCACAGCATGTGGATTTCTCCTTCCAATTGTGTTAAGAGAAAACTAGGATTTTATGGCTGAAAACACAGCTGATGATCAAGTTCGTTGCCTCTCTCAGGGCAGTATAAAGGGCCACAGCTTGAGCAGCCCAGAGGAAAGATGGTGCCTCTGAGATCTAGTGCACCTTCCCCATGTTACTTACTGATGGGGAAACTGAGGCCCACAGAGGTCAAATGTTTCTATGAGACTTGTACAGCTAGTGCATGATTACCCCAGCTCTTCTGGCCCCAGATCCAGGGTTCTATCAAGTCTCACACCTCCCCTGGGTTTAGAGAGCAGAACATGATTTCTAAGAGTGTTTTACATACATAAAAGGAAAAAAAACAAATCGATACATCCTCCCCCAAAGTGTTGGTCCCAGAAAGAAAAACGGCCATACTTGTCTTGTGTCAGCTCTCAGGCTAGCTCACCTGCTGCCCTTCCTCAGGCTTGGGTAAAGATGGTGGCATGCTCGTCTCCCATGTTATCTAAATTGTCTGGTAGCTGTGTGACCCTGGGCAAGTCACTTAACCCTCATTGCCCCGCAAAAATAAATAAATAAATGAATAGATAGATAGATAAATAAATAAATAAATGAATGAATGAATAAATAAATGAATAAATGAATGAATAGATAGATAGATAGATAGATAGATAGATAGATAGATAGATAGATAGATAGATAGATAGTCTGGTTTACTAATTCCCGATTGCTGGCCCTGCCTTCTATTTGGGGGTTTCCACCTTGATAGTGAATGTTTTTCTTTTACACTCACAGGAGCCTCATATAGACATTACCCATTTCCAGACACCCATAGACACTCAGTAAGCACCAATGCTCACCTTTATACACATACTGTTCCACCCCTCTGCCCCCCAAACAAAAAAGAAACACACAAAAACACAGTTATTTGGGGCATAAGGCCTACACAACTGAAAGTGAGCTCACCCCGTTTATCGTTCATCCATGCTGGAAAGAGTTCAGTGTTCAAATCCCAGCGGTGTGACTTGGAAGCTCACTTAGACTCTCTGGGTCTCGGTTCCTCATCTAGAAGATGAAGGGGTTGGAAGATGCCATTAGATTCTAAATCACTTATCTGGTGATCCCAGAGAGGACCTTTGCTTGTGAGGCAGTTTAGAGCAAGTTTCTGCCTCCACCTTCCTCACCCCCTCAGCTGAATGCCAGAAGGCTCAGGGTGCTCTATGACCCCTTAGCCCCACCCCACCATGCACAATGAGTCAAGAAATATAAGTCACTGGGAAGGTTTTCTCACTTCTGTCTGACCTCCATCCCTACCCTCGCGCCCTGGCCCTAATGCACCTGAGGAAATAAAGGCACCTCAGTCCTTCTAGCCTTGGCTAAAGCCTGGAAAAGAAGAAAGTGCTTTTTCAAAAAAAGAAAATGAAAGAAAGGCAGCAGGCCCTATCCAGTCTCCTGGCATTCCATCAGCTCCTCCCCAGTCTCAACTCTGAGGGAGGCTGAATACTGACTGAACTCTAGAATTCATCTAGAGTTCAAAGGGAAGGAGCCTTCAGAATGGGCTGGAGTAATTTTTAAGAAAGGGATGGTCTGAAGTCTGGAGAACTTGAGTTCAAATCCCACCTAAGACACATACTGGATGTGTGATCCTGGGCAACTCACTTAACCCAGATTGCCAAGTGGGGAAGGGAGGGGAGATGAAGGAAAAGAAGCATAGAAGGGAATGGTATGTGTGTGTAGTGGGGAAGAACAAATTTGAGTCCTGATAATAGGTGAGGATTAGAGACAGAAGGGCAGAGATCAGCCTTGAGTGGGCATCCCAGATCTCTACTCACTGCTAGAGAGAGCTACCATTAACTGGCAGTGTCATTCAGAAACAATCGAATAACCACTATTTAGCCTTTTTTGTGTGTTTTAATTATGAAGGCCAGGGCATCCTTTCCAATCGGCACCTCCCCACCAAGCAGTAAACAGCTCCTTGGCTTGTCACGGATCACAACTGAGCTCAATTTTATTCATTCATTCATTCATTCATTCTCTCTCTCCCTCCCTCCCTCCCTCTGACTCAAAGTCACCCAACACCTTAACACGCCCAGCTGACTCTTCTTTCTGGGTACAGATACTAGAATACATCTAATACTCTGATAAGATGTTAGATGGCAGGGCTAGATAGTCTGAGTTTGTCAGCATGGGTTTTTTTGGTGAAGCCCAGATTGTTTCCCACTGTCCAAAAGCTTCTGGCCACAGCGATAAAAATGTAGGAAGCCAGCTCAGCTACTTAGGGGGCTCAGGCTGAAAGACAGAAGGTGTGGGGTTTTTGGCCTGATTTTGATACACCTGGCTTTGACTTTGGGCAAAACCCTTCTTCCTCTATAAGATTCATTTTTCCCATCTGTAAACTGGGGCGGGGGCGGGGGCGGGGGGGGGGGGGGGGGGGGGGGGGAGGGTGAAGCCTTGGCCCATCTACCTCAGTATTTTAAAAATTTTTATTGAGTATCTATTGCAGACCCAGACCTGTAAGGGAGATGAATGATAGAAAATCATAAGAATGGTAAGGAAGGAAATAAGCATTTATTAATCGCTTACTATTTGCAACTAAGTGCTTTACAAATATTATTTCATTGGATCCTCACAACTCTGGAAGGTGGGTGCTCTTATCATCTCCATTTTACAATCGAGGAAGCTGGGGCAGACAGAGGTTAAAATGACTTACCACACAGCTGCTAAGTGTCTGAGGCTGGATTTGAATTTAGGACTTCCTGACTCTGGTCCCAACACTCTCTCCAATGTGTCATCTAGTTGTCCCTAGGATAGCACAAGGAGCGGTCATGCAAGTATCTTTAACTTATAGTCAGAAAGATCTGAGTTGGAATCCCACCTCCAGCATTTACCAGCTGTGTGCCCATGGACAAATCACAAAAGCTTTCTGATCCTCAGGTTCCTGGGCTATAAAATGATTTGATTTTGAAATTAGTAAGGGGCAGCTAGGTGGCACAGTGGATAGAACGCCAGCCCTGGAGTCAGGAGGACCTGAGTTCAAATCCAACCTCAGACACTTGACAACGCATTAGCTGTGTGACCCTGGGCAAGTCATTTAACCCCAATTGCCTAACCAAAAACAAAAACAAAACAAAAGAAATTAGTAGAGAACACCTGGTGAAACTCAAACGAGATAATAAAAGGTGGGCCAAAAGTCACAAAAGGGTTTCAATATGGAACAACTCCTTTGTTTTCTGTTTTTCATTTATAATACCATAGCATCGTATACAGTATAAACAGGAAAAGAATTTACATTATGTGTGAAAACTCAAATTTTAAATGGTGAGACATAAAGAAAAAATAATTTCCAAAATGTTATTAAAGCAGCGTGACTTTTGCCCTAACCTGCCCCCCCATTATTCTGGGTGTCCCAAAAGTCTTAGTGCAGTTTTAAGCTTTTAATCCTTTAAAGCTGCAGTAAGACTTTTGGGATATCCTGTTTAAAGTGTTTTGCCAAACTTGAGGTGCTACATAAGTATCTGTGTGTGTGTGTGTGTGTGTGTGTGTGTGTGTGTTTTTAGTAGATTCTGTCACTGATTTTTGGAGTTTGGGGGGAGGAGGGAAGTTAAGATTCACACCTACAGAACAGGAATAATATAACAGGATACAGTCAAGTGCCAGACGGTGGGCTTCAGATAGTATCTGTTATCGGAGGTCAGAGAAGGAAGCTATTAGTGTGGATTGAAGCAGCCAAGGAGGGCTTCAGAGGGGAGAGGGACCCTCATTTCAGTACAAGATCTGGGCAGGCCAACAAAAGGTGGGTGACAGTGGACAGGGTAGGCCAGCGTGAGCATGGACTCTATGGAGGATGGTAAGGAGGCAAATTTGGCTGAAATGGACAGATCACAGGAGGTAATATGGAGAGGGTAGAAGCCCGGATCTCACAGCCGGCCTCAGGAATTTGCACTTGAACCTGAGAGAGGTACTCTCAGGCTTTGTCCCTGCAGGAATTATTTTTAAATGAAATAATGGATTGGGAAAGTACTTGGGGTGAGGGGAAGGAGGGAGAGTCAAGAAGAATCTGAGAAAGATATAAAGGGTTATGTCGCTGATTTTGGTTAGAACGGGCCTGCCTGGCCCAGACAGAGTAGCCCTAAGTGGGGGCGAATGGTTATAACCATAGGAAAGGCAAGGCGGGGCTGTCAGAGACCACTTCCATACCCCCCTCCCACTCTCCCTCTACTGGCCCTGCCAGGGGGTCTAAGAAAGCTGCCAGCAGCTCGCCAAGACCCACAAGGGGTTAAGCCAAGCTGGACTGGGAGGCAGTAACAGTTGTACCGTCACAGGGCTGTTTGTGGCTGGAGTGGGGGGACCCACTGAATGGGGTTGACATTTTCCCTTCTTTCCCCTTCTTGTGGCCAGGCCGGAGCTCTGGTTACTCGTTGTGGTTTTCAGCCTGCAAGCAGTTCCCCAGCATTACATAAGGCTCCTGACACAAGCATTCTTTAAAACACACACACACACACACACACACACACACACACACACACACACACACACACAAGCCACTGGGTCACGGCATGTTTGCTGCTTATCTTTGTTTCTGTTGAGTGGTTTGTTTTTTTTTCCACTTTAAAAACAGGTGGGGGGCTTCCCCCACCCACCCAGTCTCCTAGCTTTGGGGAAGGCAAAGGAAACCTCAGTCCCTCCCCCTCTGCAGCTCTCTGGGCAGAGGACCGGGTGTATCTGGGGGTGTTGATTCAACTGGTTCTTCAGTGGGCCTTAAGGCAGCCTTGAAGAAATACCAGAAGCTGATCCCAGCCTGCCAATGGCCCGACCAGCCAGCAAGGACCGTGATGGTGGTGTCACCCGAAGAGCAACTTTCCCCAAGCCTCCTCCCCCATCCTTCCTCTCTTCCTTTCCCCATTCAGGTAGATAACATCACCTTGAGCTCAGTATATGCAAGAGCACAGGATCCCAGGAAGAGCCAAGGCCTTCGGGGAGGCCCGGTTATTTCAGTTGCTCTTCCTGCTTTCCTTTAGGCCCAGGCTGGGCCATGATAATTTCCACCTTCCAGAATACCTGGAAGGCAATGGAAGAAGTAAGTACCTGTCAGGGGCCCAGGAGCTCGGGATTAAAGAAGTGATTGATCCTGTTGGGCAAATAGTAGGTTGCTGGAGAAATGGAGATTGATTGACATGGGTGGGGCAATCCCAGCCCTGGGTAAAATTGTCAAATCAGCAAAATGTGTCTCTGGCTCCCACTGACCTCCCTTTTTAGAATTATCCTCCCTCCCTGCCCACTCTAGGTACCACTTACCTGGGCAGCTGACAAGGACTTATTAAGCATTTACTTTGTTTTTGTTCAGTCATTTCAGTCTTGTCCGACTTTTCGTGACCCCATTTGGGGTTTTCTTGGCAAAGATACAGAAGTGGTTTACCGTTTCCTTCTCCAGCTCATTTTACAGATGAGGAAACTGAGGCAGAGAGGGTGAAGTGACTTGTCCAAGGTCACACAGCTAAGAAGTATCTGAGGTCAGATCTGAACCCAGGTCTTCCTGACACTCCAGGCCTGGTGCTCTATCTGCCTCACTACCTAGCTTCATTTACTTATTTGTTTTGTTCTTCTTTTTTTTTTTTTTTTAGTGAGCAATTGGGGTTAAGTGACTTGCCCAGGGTCACACAGCTAGTAAGTGTCAAGTGTCTGAGGCTGGATTTGAACTCAGGTCCTCCTGACTCCAAGGCCAGTGTTTTATCCACTGCCACACCTAGCTGCCCCTCTTCATTTATTTATTAAGCATTTATTAAATACCACCAGAGGATCGAGAGAAAGGACAAAAGGTCAAAACACAAAAACAATCCCTGCCCTCAAAGAGCTTAAATACCAATGAAGGAGGCAATATGTAAATAAACAGCTGCATACATGATACCTGCAAGGTAGAAGGAAGGTAATCTTCAAGGGAAGGCTCCAGGGGCTTCAGGGACCACAGGGAAGGGAAGGCCTCCTTCAGAAGGTGGTAGTGGAGCTGAATCTTGAAAGAAGCCAAGAGGCGAAGAGGGAGATTATTCCAAATATGGCAGACACACAGCCAGAGCTTCGTCTGTGAAGCCCTCCTGGGTTCCCCAGGCCGCTCCAATCTCTCCCTTTCTCTGATTTCCTCTAGCAGCTACTGTGCGAACCCAGAACAGTGCCTGATACAGTGGTGAGTGCTTAATAAATGCTTGGTGACTCGACCCACCATCTGGCCCTTGGCTATATAGGTGTGTGTATATATTCATGTGTATTTGTATAGATGTATATGTTTATAAAGACATGTGTGTGCATGTGTATATCAAGGTGTGTGTTTGCATAGACATATATGTATGCATGTATAGTCATGTATACCTGTGTGGCTGTATGTTTGTATACCTATGTATTATTTATGCATACCTATATGTAAATATGGGCACACACCTCTGAAATGGAGATGATACATGTGTTCGTGTTGTTATAACCTATTTACATACATATATGAGTATGTTTCATAGCTGGGAGTCTTGTTTGCCCAAACTCTAAAGAACAAAGCCAAGGCACAGGAGATAGAAGATGAAATGTCACATTCAAGGAACAACAAATAGGTGAGGCAGCTTAGGTAGTAGCATGGATCGGGTTGGGGACCTGGAGTCAGGAAGACATGAGTTTGAACCTTGCCTTAGTAGCTGTGTGACATTGGACCAGTCATTTAACCCCTCTCAGCCTCAGTTTCCTCATCTGGGGATAATAATAATGCCAATCTCCCAGGATTTTGTGACAATTAAATGAGACAATACATGGAAAGTACTTTGCAAACCTTTAAGAGCTATATAAATGTTGGCTGTTATCATTAGTATCATTCTATAATTCAACAGAGTCCATGAAGAGGAGTAAAGTGTGAAGGAAAATGGAAAAGTAGGAAAGGACCACGTTGTGAAGATCTTTGAATGCCAAATGGAAAATCTGCTGTCTCCTGGAGACAGCCATTGGAGTTTATCGTGCAAGGAGGGTGGGGGTAACGTGGTCAGACATATGCTTTAGGAAAACCACTGTGGCAGATGTATAGAGGATGAGCAGGAATGAGGGGAAACCTGAGGCCAGGAGATGGGGTGGAGAGCTCATTCCTAGTAGCTCTTCTGCCTGGCACTGAAGACCCCACCAAACCTCTCCCACCTTCCTTTTCCAGTCCTAAAAGCCTGCCCAGGTCACTGTTTCCCTCTCCCCCATCCAGACTGTGCTCACTCCTCCTTTCAAGTCCTTGTTTGTATTGTCCTCCTGGCACCTTCCCCCTCCACTCCTATGTGTCTCCCCGTCCTGTCTGCTCTCCCTCCTTGAGGAAGGTTCCTGGGGGACCTTGGTCACCTCCTTCTCTGAATTCCTATGCAGTTTACTGACCATCCAAATCATCTGGCTTCCACATTGCAGAAGACTTCTTGTATTGTGACTGCTTTTGTCTCTTTGGGTAGAACATACAAGCTCCCAGAGAAGGTGGCTGTGAAATAGACCTTCAAAATTGGTGAGTGGGTTGGTTAGGTGTTTGTTTTTTTCTGAATTGCTTTTTCTCTTTATTCTTTACTTCAGGAAATGGTTCTCTGGGTAGGGGAAGGGGAGGCAGAGGATAATTGGAATTTAAGAAAACGTAAAAACAAAAGATGGGCAGCTAAATGAGCGCTGGGCCTGGAGTCAGGAAGACCTAAGTTCAAATCTGACCTCAGACACTTATGAGCTGTGTGACCCTGTTTGCTTCAGTTTCCTTCTCTATAAAATGGACTGGAAAAGAATATGGTAAACCACTGCAGTATCTTTGTCAAGAAAACCCCAAATGGGATCATGAAGAGTCAGACAATACTGAACAAAAACAATACAATATACCCCCCAAATAAACAAAAACCCAGCAGCCTGCTTTATTTCAGGATGACCTCCCCCTTCTGTTGGTGCCCTCCCCTCTAGAGGTGGCACTTCTACAAAGACCTTTCCCTAAAAACAAAAACAAAAACAGGGGCAGCTAGGTGGCTCAGTGGATAAAGCACTGGCCCTGGATTCAGGAGGACCTGAGTTCAAATCCGCCCTAAGACACTTGATACTTAGTAGCTGTGTGGCCCTGGGCAAGTCACTTGACCCTCATTGCCCCGCAAAAAAACCAAAAACAAAAACAAAGACCTTTCCCTAATCCCACCCCCTGGAGCTAAGGCAGGTGCTTGCCTTGAAGTGCTGGCTCCAGTGAGCATCCCAGGCAGTCAGCAGGAGCTGAAGTCCCCAAAGCCCCAACTGGGTTGCTTTTTGACAGCCATGGTGGCGCTGGGTGGGGGTGGGGGGTCCTCCTCTGCAGCTCACTTCGTGGCTTCAGGGGAGATGTATTTGCCCACTCCATGACAGTAAGGCTGAGGCCTTGAACTGTCTGATTTTAATGGGGCCACCTTGGCCTTCACCTTGGGGGTCTCCTCCTCCAGGCTGGTCATCTCCCATTCTTCAGTGACCTGAGCAACTGACTCTTCTTATGGATTCACAAAGACCATGGAAGATTCATTTCGAATCTCCTCCTTAGGTCGGTCAGTTTTGGGGTCACTCTCCACATTCTCCAAGCTACCAACAACCCTTCCCAACATGGTGTGCTTCTTGTCCAAGTAAGCACACAACCGAAAAGTGATTTAAAAAAAACTGGGACTTTTTGCAGTTGGGTCCAGGGTTGGCCACGCTAAGGATGTCTTGGCCTATGTGCGACAGGTTGGGCCAGAACTCATCTTTAAAGGGCTTCCCCCAGTAGGGCTCATCCCCTGTCCCTGTGCCAGAGGGGTCCCCTCTCATCACAAATTTTCGAATTGACCTGTGGAAGATCTCCCCGTTGTAGTCATTCTTTTTGCAGAGTTTGATGAAGTTTTCACATGTTTTTGGAGTCGTCACCATGCAGCTCCAGGTTGAGGTCCCACTTGTTGGCATCACAAACTGATACGGGACAATGTCATCATCAATGGTGGCCACTTCATGGGGCCTTTCCGGCACCAGGGCCATGGATGTGAAGGAGGCACTGACCTTCCCAGTGGAATAATGAGCAGCGTTCAGCTTGTCCACCTTCTGCTTCTCCGGATCCCTCATCATAGTGACCAGGATCTTTGTAAAGTTCCTGCAGGGTCTCTCGGGTCTCAGCATTGCTGTTTTTCACAAAGTAAGTCAGGTCTTGCCGATTTTTCTCTTCGTCTGGGTCCAGGACTTAGATTGTGCTTGATGTGATAGAAATTGGCCACATTCGACTTGTCCAGGTTCGTGGGATCCTGCGGCGTCAGGATGTCCTGGTGGAGAGAGGGCTCATCCCTCAACAGGTCTTTGGAGTTCTTGGTTTTGATGTTCAGCTGGTCCACGGCCTTGTAAGCGGACACGTTGCCGGTGGCCTTGATCGCCACAACATGGGAGTTGTTGGCACATAGACGGTGAATAAATAATAATAAATAGCACTGGACAGTGCTATTTACCTTCATTGTTCTTGGTGAAGTTCAGCTTGATCAGAGACTTGGCATCCCGCTTCTCTCCGCTGCTGGGGTTGGTTCCATACTTCTTTATCCAAGGCACGGCACTGAGTAATTCAAAGGCGCCTCTGTTCAGGTGCACACGGAGACTCAAACGGCTTCAGCAACAAACTGCAGTGATCCAAAGGTAAGTGACAGAAATTTGCTTGGGGGAGATCAGGCTTCTTGCCGCCATATAAGTGCGTGTATTTGGCACATCATATACATCTTATTCTTCTGGTGCTGCCACCTCCCCATGGCGGCTGCTGGGTGGGGACCGGGATCTGCCCTGAGCCCAGGTGCCCCCTGCGCTTCCTCCTCTCAGCCAACCGTGCAGCCTCCAAAAACTTAAAAAAAAGTTCCAGTCTAGGTTAGGGTTTGTTCTTCTATCTCCACAGTGCCCCAAACAGAACTGGGCAGAGCTAGGTACCCTGTAGGTATACAGACAGTCAAGACTTGTTGAATTGCTCAAGTATCCTAGATTTAGAACTGGAAAGAACCCTGAAGGTCCGCTAGTCTGAAGGAGGCCCAGATTTGTGAGCAGACGTGCTCAGGGTTAACAGAGCCAGGAAGTGACTGGAAGAAGGATCTTTGTAAACCTTTCATTAACAAGGATTTAAGGTATTTTCCCTGCCAGGGTTGTGAGGATTTCCATAGAAGATTCTGAAAGACCCCTCATCGTAAGAACAGGAGACCCAAAGCTATCATCATAATAGCTAGCATTTACGGGGCACCTAGGTGGTGCAGTGGATAAAGCACTGGCCCTGGATTCAGGAGTACCTGATTTCAAATCCGGCCTCAGACACTTGACACTTACTAGCTGTGTTACCCTGGGTAAGTCCACTTAACCTCCATTGCCCCACAAAAAACAAAACAAAAACATAATGGCTAGCATTTTATATAGTACCTACTATGTGCCAATTATCTCCTATGACCCTCACAAGAGCCCTGGGAGGTAGGTGCGATTATTATTCCCTTTTTTTTGCACATGGGGAAACTGAATCAAGCAGAGGTTAAGAGACTTGCCCAGGGTCACACAGCCAGTAAGTTATCTGAGCCCAGATTAGATCCCTGGGCTCAGCCCTTTATCCCCCATACCACCTAGATGCCTTACCTCTAATGGTGGAACCCTAGGGGTATCATGGCAGGTAGGTAGTGGAAATGTCTTCCTAATGTCTCTCAAGTCATCGGCCCATGGCCTACTTAGGAGTAATGAATGGAACGGTTGAGTCCTTGGAGAGAAAGTTCTCTAAGCCAGTTTGAGCATTTAATTAAGGGCCTACTGTGTGTTTGGCAAAAGAAAAAACCACGGTTCTTATCCTCAAGGGCTTAATGTTCTACTTGGCAAGGGGGAGCGATTAATGAAGTTCTGTAGCCATTCCGTATTCTCCAGGGTCCGCTGCTCCTCTGGCACTCTCCTCCCCAACCCTGGGCTCTTCCTTGCCCAACACAACACAGACACGGTACCTGTGGCTCTGCACCAGGCAGCCTGATGTTTGGCCCTCCCAGGCCAGTGGTATTTGAAAGGGTTGATATTCATAGAGTTTTACAAACCAGCCTTATCCGGCACATCTCACACTTAGGGGAATATGTGTTCCCAGAGTTGTTGTTGCTTTTTTTTTTTTTGCCTAATATTTATGGAGCAACTCAGATAAGGGGAAATCCCCAGAAGGCCTCCTCCTTCCCCTTTCCTGTCTCTTCAGAATTGGGGAGAGGTTACACGGACATATACACACCTGGTCTGCTCCCCGAGCATCCTGACTTGGTCCTGGGGAAGACCCTGCTTCCCTCCCACCCTAGGAACTCACCCAGCCACATCAGCCTTCAAAGGTCTCTGCCAATCAACCCGAGGCAAAACAATTCTTCCAATTATTTTCTGTAATATCTCTGTTGGCACCTCCCCAGCAACCAAGCACAAACAGAATAACAGACTCAGAATGTTAGAGGTGGAAGGGACCGTAGGGAGCATCAAAAGACCAGAGATGAAGTGACTTGTCTGTGGCCACCCAGCTAGTAAGTTCAGGAGCCAGGACTCACACAAGGCCTTGTGATTGCAAGTCCAGGACACTTTCTACAACACACTGCAGCTGCCTTGGGAGGAATAAATCCTTCTTGGGGGATAAGGGAGACTGGAAGCAGGAGGCAGGAATCATGTGATGCTGGAATCAGAAAAAGACATTAGAGGCATCTGGGCCATCTGCTCTCCACTGGAACGACTCCACCCTGCTTTGGGTTCTGATCATCTCTCCCCTAAAATATTGAAATATTCTCCTAATTGGACTACTTACTCTTAGTCTCTTCCTTCTCCTCCACATAGCTGCCAAAGGGATATTACTAAAAACCGAATAGGACCATCACTCCCCTACTAAAAAACCATCTATGACTCCCTATGGCCTCTCTAATAAAATATAAAATAGGACCATGTCAATCCCTTACTTGAAAACCATCCACGACTTCCTATGGCCTCCAGGATAAACTATAAACTCATCCTGCTGTTTAAAGCCATATGGTTCTCACCTATATTTCCAGTCTTAAATTTTTTAACTCACCTTCGCTCACCTTCTTCCAGTCCAACTTGCCTGCTAGAGGTTCCTTGTACCTGAAATTCCATCTCTTGACTTCAGGCCTGGGTACAAGGATTCTCCTGTGTCTGGAATTCATTCCCTCTTCACTGTTGGCTCTTTGTTTGTTTTTTGCAGGGCAATGAGGGTTAAATGACTTGCCCAGAGTCACCCAGCTACTAAGTATCTGAGATTGGATTTGAACCCCAGTCTTCCTTACTCCAGGCCCAGAACTTTATTTGTGACTTTGCCTCTGGGATCTTAATTCAAAGAAATGGGATGTGAGCCCTGGACCTTTGACTCCAAACCAAGGACTCTTCCTGTTACACTGTTACCTTAAACTGATTGAAGTTGGGGCACAGTGGATAAAGCACCGGCCCTGGATTCAGGAGGACCTGAGTTCAAATCCAGCCTCAGACACTTGACACTTACTAGCTGCGTGACCCTGGGCAAGTCACTTAACCCCAATTGCCCCGCCCCCCCCCCCAAATAAATAAATAAATTGATTGATTGAAGTCAAGAGAAGGACTGGGATTCCAGCCTCCTCCCCCCACCCCCATACACACACATGCCACATTGTTTTGTCAAGCCTCCGGGTCAGGCAGTTGATCAGTAAGCTGCTTATTTATTTACTATTATTTATTATATGATTCTTTTTTTTGTGTGTGGGGCAATGGGGGTTAAGTGACTTGCCCAGGGTCACACAGCTAATAAGTGTCAAGTGTCTGAAGCCAGATTTGAATTCAGGTCCTCCTGAATCCAGGGCCGGTGCTTTATCCACTGCACCACCTAGCTGCCCCCCAGACTCATTTTCACAGAAGAGTTGGTTGCTGAGACAGGACTAGGAAGAAGCTAAACTTCCCTCTCTTTGTTGATTCTCAACCCCGAGGAGGCAAAGTAATGGTCTTGACTTTAGAACTTTTATTTTTAAGTGACTTAGGAACTGTGAAAGCAAGGGTAAAGGCGCCCAGTATTCTAAGATCCAGAGACAGCCGGGTAGTGTAGTGGATAGAGCACTGGATTTGGAGTCAGGAAAAACTGGGTTCTAATCTGGCCTCAGACACTAACTAGCTGTGTGACCCTGGGCAAGTCATCTAACCCTGTTTGCCTCAGTTTCCTCATCTGTCAAATGAGCTAGAGGAGGAAATGGCAAACCACTCTACTGTCTCTGCCAAGAAAACCCCAAATGGGGTCATGAAGAGATGGAACTGACTGAAAGGACTGAATGATGATAAAATTCTAAGATCTGTAATGAGTAAATTTATTTAATTGCTCAACAAATCTGGGGGACACCTACTATGTGGGTCAGCACTATACAGGAGGGAGGCAAGACATCCTCTCTGCCCTCAGTAAGTTTACAATCTAGTTACAGACATGATACATAATGAAAATAATAATAGCTAACATGTATAAAACAAGGCAAGGCTAATTGAGCAGCAGTGGCACAAATACTAAATACAATAAAGCCTTTGGAGAACAGCAAAGATCACAGGGACTTGGAAAGTTTCCTAAACCCAGACCATTAAGAGTGGGTGGGTGGGTGGGGGCAGCTAGGTGGCACAGTGGATAAAGCACCGGCCCTGGATTCAGGAGTACCTGAGTTCAAATCCAGCCTCAGACACTTGGCACTTACTAGCTGTGTGACCCTGGGCAAGTCACTTAACCCCCATTGCCCTGCAAAACAAAACAAAACAAACAAACAAAAAGAGTGGGTAGGAAGGGCAGCTAGGTGGCGCAGTGAATAGAGCACCGGCCCTGGAGTCAGGAGTACCTGAGTTCAAATCCGGCCTCAGACATTTGACACTTACTAGCTGTGTGACCCTGGACAAGTCACTTAACCCCAATTGCCTCACCAAAAAAAAAAGAAAGAAAGAAAAAAAAAAGAGTGGGTAGGAACCCATAAAACCATCTGGTCTAGCTCCCTTCTTTTACCAGGAATAATAATAACAGCTAGGGTTTATATGGCACCTACTGTGTGCTAGGCACCGAGCTAAGGACCTTTTACACACATTATCTCATTTGATCCTCACAACTACTCTACAAGGTGGCTGCTGCTATTATCCTCATTTTATAGTTGAGGAAACTGAGGCAAACAGGTTAAGTGACTTGTCCCGCTAGTTGGTGTCCCAGGGTGGACTTGAACTCAGGTCTTCCTGACTCCAGGCCCAATGCTCTCTATATCCACTGCACCCACCTAGCTGCCTGGGTGAGAGAAGTGAAGCCCTGGGAATATTTCGATTTCTGTGAACAGCTGTGGTCCTCAGACAAAGATGGAAATAACCAGCCCAAAGTCTTGCCGATTCTGGTGCTCAGAGGACTTGGGCCGGCACCTGGACAAGGGGAGACAGATTTCAGTATAAACTGGTAGAGGGAGGTGGAACTTGAAGGATTAGGATGGGGGTGGGGCAGGGTGAGAGGAAAGGCATTCCAGATGTGGGGAATGATGTGAACCACAGTGAGAGGGAAGGAGCAGGCTGTCATTTGTGTGACAGCCAGGAAAGGGTCCTGGCTATTGTCCAGACTCCTTTAAGAAGAGGCCGCAGCATCCATTCAGGCCTTGATCATAAATCGGCTTGGATATGGGTCTCTAAGGGTCTCACAAGAGCTCAGTGGTCAGCTACTCCAGGGCAGGTAGTAAGTCCTCCACACCTAGGAACCCGGGCTCAGGAGAGACCTGCTGACCGTGGAGTTCTGCTAGAAGCTGGCTAGGACTTTCTCTCCAAATGCCTCAGTCTTACCGGCTCCGTGGACCTCGGACCCCCACATCCCACATTCCCAGGCCTTCCAAATGGCTATACCAGTCTCTGGGAGAAGCAAAGAAGTGAATGCCTATTAAACTATTTACTCCCTTTTGAAGCCCCCCACCCCTCACCCCCCACCTCCCAAGGATTCTAATGCAGGGCCTGCCACACCAGAGGCTAGTAAGAAAGACTTGCTCACTCCTGGTGGATATCCATACCCTTAAAGTAGCTCTTTCCAGCAAGGGGGGAAATAACAAAAGATAACACCAGCGGTTCTTGGGGAAGGTTAGAAGATCATTAAGGTAGGCCCCGCCTTCCTTTATCCCCAGACACCCTTGTCCTTCCGGTATGGGGGGAACCCATTGACATGGAGGTGTTAGAGACTAAAAGTGTTACCCTTTCCTGGGGGATCTGCATTTTAAAAGAGGGGCTTGGAAAACGGCTATGCTAAATCCTAAGGAATATAGGTCTAAGGGTGGGATTTCGGGAACCTGGTGAGGGGGATGGGAAGGAGAGATTTCTAGCCAGAGGAGAAAACGTGAACCTAAAGGACACATACAGTGGATGTATAAGAGTATATGCGGAGAGACTACCAGAACTGAAAGGCACCTACAAAAACATCTCTGAGCACCGGCTCCCAGCCCTGAGGAGGCCTCCTCTCCTCAGACACTGATTCTGTCTTCAAGCACTCCCCCCCCCAACCCCAATCCAATCCCTCCCCGGTATATAAAAAAAAAAAGACAGTAGTCATGCTCCAGGTTCCTGATCAACCCAGAATGGAATTAGGGGTTGTTGTTATTCAGTCATTTCATCTCTTGGCAGAGATGCTGGAATTGGCTTGCTATTTCCTTCTCCACCTCATTCTGCCAATGAGGAAACGGAGACAAGCAGGGTGAAGTGACTTGCCCAGGGTCACACTACCAGTAAATGCCTGAGGCTGGATTTTAACTCGGGTCTTCAGGCACTCTATCTACTGCTGGGTTCAAATCCCAGCTCTGCTACTACCTGTGCAACTTTGAGCATCTTTAAAAAGGGGGGTGGGGTGGGGGCAGGACACAGCACTGCACCAGAGGACTGTCAAACTCCCCTTCAATCTATAATCCAATGTCTTCCGGCTCAAGGATTGCTCCATTTGACATTCAGTAGGTGCCATTTAAGACAGGGTAACAGATGAGTCCTGAATCCTAGTACGCATGTGTCTCTTGCCTTCCATCTTTCCCTGGGCCCCATGGTTCAAATGGGTGACTTTAGGGTCCACTGGCCTGATCCGGTCCCTTCGAGCCAATAAGCATTTATTAAGGGATAACCATGTGCAAGATCTCTGGGTGAAAAATGCTTCTTGCTTTGGTGACGACTCACTTGAGGAAATAAAATGTGTAAACTTTTGGGTAACACAAAAGGAAAAAGATTTCTGTCCAAGGGTGTCACAAGACGTCTGAACTCAAAACAATCCTGGATCTCAGCAGAGCTGGGTTTTCCTTAAACACCAACCCACCTCCCCAAACAAAAGGAAAGGCAATGCCCCGCAGGATTCCACCCCTCCCCCTGTGCCCATCCCATCAATCCTTCAAGGCTTCCTCAGGCCTCACCAACTCCAGGAAGCCTTCCAGGGCCTACTTGAGGCCTCCTGCACTTTTCTCTCCCAGAAGTCAGCACAAAGGCCTTAATTACATACTCTATTATTCATTTATTCATTGTTGTTCCCTACAAGTTTCCTCACCTGTAAAATAACTGGGTTGGACTAGATGATGATCCGTAAGGAAGAGATCAGCCTTCTTCCAGCATTTTGGGATTCTGTGTGAATCTTGTTGCTCCAACTCAATTGCTTCTTCCTGCCAAGCAGTGCTCAGTAATTGTTGGTGCGGATATTTTTCTTTTGCACCCACCTCCCAGCCTTCCAGTTCTTTGCCCCCCTTTCTTCCCAAACTCCTCAACACCAGATCCTCCTACTCCCCACCCTATCCCCGCCATGCCCAGAACCCTCATACTGGCTTCCCTCCCTTCTCCAAAAACAAACAAAAAAATATTCCCTGAAAATGCTTAGATAAACTCATTTGCACTGAGGTGCCAATAATGTCTGGTAATAGATTAAACTGGGGTGCAGCATTCTCCAGGGATTTGCATTTTAACAGAAATCAAAATTGGTTGGGATTAAAAGGCTGAAGCTCTGCAAAGTCCCAGCCTCCTGCTCACTCCTGTCCTGAGAAACATGTTGATGACTGTAACGAGGTGGCACAGTCTGGAGCTGGCAGAAGGCTGGTTCGGCCATTTGCTTCTTGGGAGACTCGAGACAATATTGGTCACTGACCTGTTGCTTTAAAGTTGACAAGAGAGCCTCCTGTACTCTCATTCAGGCCTCTCAACAGCTCTGAGAAGGTGGTGATTTTTCTTTTTGTTCCTGGACTGTGGTTTCTTTGGCATAGGGAAGTCCCAGTAAGGGAAGGGGGGATTGGGGCGCACAGGATGTGTCACAAGTAGGACTTGATCCCAGGTCTTCTTGACTTTGATTCCACCTCAACATCCTCTACTCCATGTTGCTTCTCAGTATATAAATAGTAGGAAGGAAGGAAAGGAGAAAGGGAGGGAGGGAGGGAGGAAGGAAAGAAGGGAGGAAGGAAGGAAGGAAGGAAGGAAGGAAGGAAGGAAGGAAGGAAGGAAGGAAGGAAGGAAGGAAGGAAGGAAGGAAGGAAGGAAGGAAGGAAGGAAGGAAAGAAGGAAGGAAAGAAAGAAAGAAGGAAAGAAAGAAAGAAGGAAAGAAAGTAGGAAGGAAGGGAGGAAGGAAGGAAGGAAGGAAGGAGAGGAAGAAAGAAGGAAGGAAAGAAGGAAGGGAGGGAGGGAAGGAGGGAGAAAGGGAGGGAGGGAGGAATAAACATGTCTATAGCTCCCTACTATGCACCAGGTGGCCTGTTAAGAACTTTACAAATAGTATCTCATAAAAAAAATAGTATTTCATTTGATCTTCCCAACTCTGAGAAGTAGGTGTTCTTATTATCCCTATTTCACAGTTAAAGACACTGAGACAGACAGAGGTTGCGTGACTTGCCCAGGGTCACACAGGTAGTAAAGTGTCTGATGTCACATTTGAACTCAGGTCTTCTGGACCCCAGGCCTGGCACTCTACCCACTGGTCCACCACCCTGCTTCAAAAAACATTCTACGTTTGTTCTCTCATTTGATTTTATTGAGTAGCTGAGAACTGCACTAAGGCTTTTGGGATGCCCCATTTTACAGAGAAGGAAGCTGAGGACAAGTCACATAGCCCATAAGTATCAGCACTCAAAGCCCAGGTCTTCCTACTCTCTCCATCTATCCATTTCCTCATGCTACTTCTCAAATAACTTTCCCTTTTTGGGGCTTCACTGGTTTCATGAGATGGTTGGACTAGACAAACAGACGGGACTTCACAACGAGAAATACAAAGACCCCAGCTATTGGGGCGAGGGCTCTCCAGTCGACAAAAACTGCTGGAAAAACTGGAAAGTAAGTAGTCTGGAGGAAATTAGACACAGTCAAAAGACCATCCCATTACCCACCAAGAGAAACCCTAAATGGATCCAGCCTTCCTCCATAAACAAATCAGAGGGACAAGGCCAATGGATAAGGGAGAAGTTCACAGAAGGGACTTCCTAGGCCATCTGTTCCAATCCCCTCATTTCACAAATGAGGAAACTGAGGCAGACTAAGTGATTTGGCCAATGTCGGGCACGTAGTAAAATATCAGAGGTGGGATTCGAACCTAGGTCTTCTGACTCCACGGCCAATCAGTGCTCTTTCCACCAAACCACACTGTGTCCCTGACCACTTCCAAGATCTTTCCCAACTCCAAAACCCTATAACTTCTACAAACAGAAAGTAGAATTCAGGCTAACTAGTACGCAAGGAAGAGCACTGAATCCGGGATCAGAGTGGTTGGATCTGGACTCTCCATCTTTCCTTTTGTGACCTTGAGCCAGTCCTGACTTTTCTCTTGGCCTTGGGTTTTGTTTGTTTGTTTTTTTGCAAGGCAATAGGGGTTAAGTGACTTGCCCAGGATCACACAGCTAGTAAGTGTCTGAGGCTGAGTTTGAACTCAGGTCCTCCTGAGTCCAAGGCTGGTGCCTTATCCACTGCGCCACCTAGCTGCCCCCTGGCCTTGGGTTTTTATCTGTAAAATAAGGGGAATTCAATGGCCTCCCAAGTCTCCGAATCAATGATCCTAAGGATTTTTTCTTTTTTGGAGGCAATTAGGGTCAAGTGACTTGCCTAGGGTCACACACGTGGCCTGATTTGAACTCAGGTCTTCCTGACTCTGGGCCCACACTCTATCTGCTGTGCCACCTAGCTGCCCCTGATCCTAAGGATTTTTGGAGGAGTCTTATGGAAAGGTCATCTTTCATCCTCTGGAATAACCACAGAGGGCTGTTCTTTTTCACTAACAACATCTTTCCAGCTCAAGTCCAGGGCCCCCCCCCCCCCACCTACAGAGATCAGCTTTTCCTCTTCTGAGCTCCAGTGGCACCGAACTCAGAATGCCAGGGCCTGTCTCCCTATCCCCTCAAGTGTCTTAAGTTTTGTTTCTTCATGTGGCATCCCCCACAATGCTTAGGACAGACAGGGCTGGGTGTGCTCCACAGAACTTCAGTAAATATTTGCTGATCAGCATAGAGATTGAAAAGGGTGGCTCAGAGGTTAGATCTTTGCACTGGTTTCTCTGCTTCCAGAGAAAGTTCTGAATTGGCACAGACATAAGTGAATATTTTGTTGTTGTTATTTAGTCATTTTCAGTCATGGCTGACACTTCCTGACAACCTTTGGGTTTTTTTGTTTGTTTGTTTTGCTTTTGGCAAAGATACAGGAGTGGTTTACCGTTTCCTTCTCCAGCTCATTTTACAGATGAGGAAACTGAGGCAAACAGGGTAAAAGTGACTTGCCCAGGGTCACACAGGAAGCCTGATTTGAACTCAGGTCATCCTGATTGCAGATCCAGCATTCTATCCACTGCACCACCTAGCTGCTCTGTAAATGAATATGGTATAGGACAAAATTTGTTTCTCTACACCACTGAGCCTAGAATAGTTTTGTACAATTCTTCAGTCAGCCATTCAACTTGGAATTGTAATAGGGAGAGAGAGAGAAACAGAGAGACAGAGAGAGATAGTAGATAAACAGATGGATGGATACACAGTTATACTGATACAGAGATAGATAAACAGATATTAAATGGAAAGCTAAATGTAAGGGTATACTAGAACCAGCCCATACCATAAGGTGTGAGCACTTACACCTTAGAATTCAGCAAACATCACCAATCAGGATTTGATTTATTCCTTTGTTGTTTACCTAGACTTAAAAAAGTGATGGAGAAAATATTAATACTGCAGATTAAACTTAGAAGTATGTCATGTACATGTCCCCCCACACCCATAAAGCTGGTTTGTTAAACATTTATCACACACCACTAGAGATTCCAGAGCATTTATTAGGCTCTTTCTTATGCAGTGAGGGGCATGGTGTTAGCATGTCAATATTTGGATAGATGATGATAATGATATTATTATTAATAACAACAATGCCTCGCATTCATATAGGTCTTTAAGACTTGAAAGTACTTTGCATCCATTATCTCACTGGAGTCCCCCAAATAACCCCAAGAGAAGGGCTACAGGTATTGTTCCCATTCTGTAGATTAGGAACCAGAATCTCAGAGAAGTGAAATGACTTGCCTCCTGTTCACATAGTAAGTATCAGAAGGGTCAAATACACCAGAGTCTCCCTGGTTCCAAGTCCAGAACTTGACTGACCATGCCAATTGATACGGCTTCCACCAGTGCAACTTGCCACCCATCCATGCATTCTCCTTTTTTTTTGGGGGGGGGGGGTGAGGCATTTGGGGTTAAGTGACTTACCCAGGGTCACACAGCTAGTAAGTGTTACGTGTCTGAGGTTGGATTTGAACTCAGGTCCTCCTGAATCCAGGGCCAGTGCTTTATCCACTGCACCACCTAGCTGCCCCCATCCATGCATTCTCATCCTGGATGATTCTTGTCCACAGCCTTACATAAATCCTTCTTCTGCTCAGTGGGTCAGAGGACACACTTTGAGTCTCTTCATATTTTGAGGAGGTCAGCAAAATATCTATTATCTTTCTCTAGCTATAATTGACCCTACTGCCTTTTCTGGTCTTACACCCCTGTCCTTGATGCCTCTTTGTTACCTCAGTCATTATGAGTAATGTATTTTGCTCTCTTGATATCCACTGGGGCAGGGGTCTTTCTATTGCTCTTTGGATGACCCCCAATTTTGAGTCCCCTGAGATAATGACATTCCGTGATTTATAGACATATATCACAGTGGGCCTAAAAATAAACAGGAAGAAGGAAACCATGAGTTACCACTGAGGTCTGAAGCATCAGAATTGTGGGTCACCCAAAGTGTACGGGAGATATGCATGGCGAGGGTAAGCAGGAGCTGCAACATATTGCCAACGATGACATACATCCAAGAAGAAGAAGGGTAAGAAATACTACCAAAGGAAGTTTAACCAGAAAAGGAAGTCAGTAGCAAGACTGAGGGATAACAGATGGACAGCTCTGGGATGCCCTGTAAAATGAAAAGATCTAAAGGCTCCAAGCCCTTGGGGTGATCCACTGTAAAAATCCTGTCTTCCCATGGGCAACAAGGGGATGTTACTTCATGGGTCATTTGGTTATCTTGCCTTGTAGTATTTACTCATCATATTCAGTGATTGAAGACAGTTGTGAGGCGCCATACCTCCCAGGCCCAGTACAGGAGGAGGTTCCAGGGGAGGAAGGAAACCAAAGAGAAAGGGGATTTCTGCAGAGATTGAGGTACACGAGAACCAAGAAAGAACTGAACCAAGGTTTTGATCTCAGAAAGTATGAGGAGAACCAGAAAGATATAGAAGACTACGGGGATGAGTTATATTGGTCTTGGGCTAAAACCCAAGCAGTCCCTAGGGGGGGGATTGAACTGGTATGTGGTGAGGGGATGGAAGATTCTGGACCTAAGGGAGGATTAGGCCCAAGTCTATGTTCTAGAAGAAACCCAAACTGGTTAGAAATGACTTCACCCTCATACAGTCAATGCTTCAGCCCAAATGGCTTATTTGCCATTTCCTACCCCTTATATTCCATTCCTTTCTGACCCTTCCTTAGCCTGTGACCCATGCCAGGAATGCTGCTCCTCCTGCCCTCTTAGAATCTGAAGGTTTCAGACAAAGCTCAATGACCACCTACTTCCAGTTCTTTTCTGTCTTCCCAGTTGTTAGGTAAATACAGAAGTGATCTGGAGGAGGGACTATCTGTGGACCTGCTTATCCCTCAAGCAGAATGCAAGCTCAGGAGAGGAGGCACATCTCAGTTTTGTTTATTTGGATCCCCAGCTCTTAGCATGGGACTTGGCATGTTGGAGGTACTAAAGAAATGCTTGTGGTTGAGAACCAGAGAAAGAATGAGCTATTATCTGAGGGTCTGCGGGAAGTTTTGAAACAAACAAGTGTGTGTGGGGGGAGAGAGAGAGAGGAAGGGAGAGAAGGAAAGGGAAAGGGAGGGGGGAGGGGGGGGGGGAGAGAGAGAGAGAGAGAGAGAGAGAGAGAGAGAGAGAGAGAGAGAGAGAGAGAGAGAGAGAAAGAAAGAAACTATTTTCTAGGGGATTGGGAGATCTGGGTCCCAGATGGTTGGAAGAGACTCACACAGAGAAAGACAGACAGACAGACAGGCAGAAGAGAGAGAGAGAGAGAGAGAGAGAGAATTCATTTCTTGTTTTTTGTTTGTTTTTTTTTTAGTGAGGCAATTGGGGTCAAGTGACTTGCCCAGGGTCACACAGCTAGTAAGTGTTAAGTGTCTGATGCCAGATTTGAACCCAGGTACTCCTGACTCCAGGGCCAGTGCTCTATCCACTGCGTCACCTAGCTGTCCCTTTTGTTTTGTTTTTGTTTTAGTGGAGAGAATTCATTTCTGAAGTGATTTGAGGTCCAGAGCCGGTTTAGGGATTAGGCAACATCAGGTCCTGGAGGAGAGGAAGGACTGATTTATGGGGGATAGGAGATCTGAGGCCTAAGAAGGAAGACAGAAATGGGGTCTGGAGCTAAGGCAATGACAGGATCAGGATCTTAGAAGGGTCAGGAAGTCAAAAGAGAGAATTAGTTTCTGAATGACTGAGGGATCAGGGCACTCTGAGAGGGCAGACAGAACTGGACAATAAAGACATATAGCTGGTGGATAAGAGGCCATTCAAAGTGCTAGGCCTGGATCCAGGTCCCCAAAAGGAAAGAGGATCAGAAAAAGAGAATTGGCCTCCAGAGGACTGGAGATTCCCAGACCTGAGCAGAAACAAGGCTGAGATCTGGGTCCCATGAGGGAGGGGAAACCAGGTTGGGGAAAATAGGAGATCAGGGCCCCAAGAAGACAGAGGAAATTGGCAAAAAGAATCATGTCTGAGAAATAAGAAATCCCGCAAAGAGGGGAACTGGGAAAGGTCCAAGAAGGAAAAGAGAACTAGGGAAAGGGAGCTGTGATTTCTGGGGGATTGGGAGTTTCTGAGGGGGAAGGGGAACTATGCTGAGATCTGGGAGTCAAAGGAGAGAGAGAGAAAGAAACATTATTTAGGGGAAAGAAAAAGTTCATGCCTAAGAAAGAAGAGGGAACGAGAGACACAACTTGTACATAGGGCAAGGGACCTGGGATAATAAAAAACATTCTGGGCTGGAGTCCATGTCCCAAAGGGGAGGAGGAATTGGGAAAGAGGCTATTAAAGGCAGCATAGGATGATAGGAGGGGAAAAACCCAACAACTAAAACTGTCTTTTAAGTGAGAAGACCCAAGTTTGAATCCTGCTTTTGCTACTGAGTAGTTGCGTGACCTTGTGCAAAAGACAAGTCCCTTCTCTTTTCTTGGTATCAGTTTCCTCTTCTGAAAAATGAGGAGTTGAGCTAGACAATTTGGAAGGTCATTTCTAGCTCTAAGTCCTATGACCTATGAGCCATTAAAGAGGATAAAGAAAGAGAAAATTTTCATGAAGCAGCCAAAAGTTGGGGAAGGTGTGGAGGGCAGGAAGATGGGTAGGGTAATGGAAGGGGGAAAAGTCTATGCTATTGTGTTTATGAAACTGGGGGGAGTTGCTGAGGGGTGGGAGGCAAGTAACTGACTATTATTACTTGTAAGAAACCTGAGAATGACAGAACTTTAGAACTTGAAGAAACTTAAGAGATTATTAGTTAACTTTCCCTGGGTGTCTTCCTTCTGGGTTTAGCCAGGTTATGAGTTACACAACTTATACTTGTGTGACCCTGCCTGCTTACCTAGCAAAGGACTAGATCGCACTTAACAGGACACTGAATCCCAGAGCAGGAAATGACCTTGGATCCGGAGATCCCCTAGTCCAAGGGGTTCTTGACTTGGTATCCCGGAACTTTTTTTTTTAATAATATTTTGATAACCGTATTCAATGTAATTGGTTTCCTTTGTAATCCTATGCATTTCATTTTGTGCATTTAAAAACATTCTTCTGAGATGGGCTCCACAGGACTGCCTGAAGGGTAAGAATCCAAAGTCCATCATTTAGTGGATGATCCAACTGAAAGCCAGATGGGTAAAGGACCTGGCCAAGTTCATATCTCTAGACAGAATTCGACAATAAAATAATGTAATGTAATAACTATAATAAATGATAAATAAGGGGCAGCTAGGTGGTGCAGTGGATAGAGCACCATCCCTGGAGTCAGGAGTACCTGAGTTCAAATCCGGCCTCAGACACTTAACATTTACTAGCTGTGTGACCCTGGGCAAGTCACTTAACCCCAATTGCCTCACTAAAAAAACAAATAAAATAAATAAAAACAAAATGCTGACTGCTTGAACTAGTTCAATTACCTAATTTTACAGATGAGGAAACTGAGGTCCAGAAAGGTTAATGCTAGTCACTGGCATCCATGTCCTGATTTTTCTAAAGGAAACTCCTGGGGCCTGCCCTGCCCTTTGAAACTTCTCGAGGCCAATTCGAGAAGATGCTCTGTCCGAATGAATTCCTTTTTTGGACTGAACAAGCTCAAATACTAAGGAATGAGCTGACTTCTTCCCCTCTCACCCTAGGCGGCCTTAGAATTTCGAATTCTTTAACTTAGGACTTGTCACATCTTCTCTTAACTCCACAGCTTAGCAGAGCAGCACACTGGGCAGCTGGGAGTCAGGACACCTGTGAATCTGAGCACAGCTGCTTGCCTCAGTTGCCTTAACTCTAAAAGGAAAGAAATGGATCAGATGACCTCTAGGCTCTGAAATTCTGGTATTTTTTTCCCCATGGAGTAGATTTAAGACAAACAAACAAACAAACAAACGTTGAGCATTAGAGCTATTCAAAAGTGTCCTGGCTCTGCATATTGTTCCCTCCCTTCCTCCCCCAGCCCCCCTTGGAGGTTTTCCAACAAAGCCTGGATGAAGGACCTCTTGTTGGGTCTTTGATTGAGGGGATCCTTAGTCAAGTCGAGTCTTTCCCCCATTAGACTTGTGGGCACCTTGTGAGCTGGGACTGTCTTCTGCTTTTCTTTGTATTCCATAGCTTAGCACAACGCCCATCACACAGTAGGCACTTCATGTCTATGGAGTGGCTGAAGCATTTATTAAATACCTACTATGTGCCAGGCACTGTTCAGACTGCACACAGCCTTTGAGGTCCATTTCAAACCTGAGATTTCATCGAGTTCAGGGCTGGATTACTGAGTGGATACTTTATGGAACTAATTAGAATTGGAGTTAAGTAGCAGCCAGATTCAGGCAAAGCAAAAAAGGGTTAACCATCTGGTTAACACGGGATCTCTGTATTTCCACTGCAGTACAACTATTCTAAAGGTACCCCCATCTCTGTTATTAGCTATGGGGGGGGGCAAGGATCAAGGTTTCAAATTACTCTGTAGTTCCTTCTCAAGTGGTCCTGGGCTTAGAAATTATTCAGAAAACAACTTCCCCTCCCCCAGGAACAGAGCAGAGATTTATTAAGGTAAGTCACTGGGCCTGCATTTCAAAGACACATGGCTGGATTCCCTCTTGGCCTTTCCACTCCCACCGCCTTCCCATAAAACCCCCACTGTGCCCCAGCTTGGGAGAAGCCCCGCTTTCTCCCCAGCCACCAATAGGCCCTCTCTGCTCCGGGTCACTGGCAGAAAGGATGGGGCAAACTCGTCTCTTTCTCAGGCCTGGGTTTCATCATGAATTCTTCATTTCATTGAAGAATCACCAAGGCTAGATATTTTGCTTGAAAATAATTTTAATGAACCGGAAACTGGAAGCTTTAATAAATGGAAAACAGAAAGGGGAAAGGGAAAAAAAAAAACTTTCCAAGGCCACAGCTGGGAAACACTCACTTTTTAAAAATTCCACACAGCTCCTCCAGCCAACTAAGCCCCCGCACAAGAGCCGAATTGTCAGAGGAATCCACAACTAAAGCAAAGCTTATTTTTAGAGAAATATTTCACTCTGTTTCGCCGAGCGAATATGCTTTCATGTCTCTCTCGGGCCTCTACTATCTCTTCTTCTATTTCAGAACTGCCTCCCACCGACACCCCCCCCCCCCCCAGCACACAAGGCCTTCCATTAGACCAAGCTATTTTGACTCTGCCAAAATGAAAATAAATCCCCGCCCCCACCCCCACCCCTCTCCCCTTCCTACTTTTTCAGGAAAAAAAAAAGAATGAATTGTTCCCTAAAATGTCAGACCAAGGCACAGCTCTGTTTCTGAGGCAGGTCCTCCTAACCCTCAAAGCTGCTTTCCCGAGGTGATGCAGACCCAAGGCTGGTAGGGTAGGGCAGGGCACAGCAGACCAGGGCTCTCCACTGGGGTTACAGGGTTTGGTCAAGCAGGCTGCTTCCTTCTCCCTGCCCCACCCCACAGGAAGCCTTGGTTTTTTTTGTGTTGTGTTTTTTTTTTTTTAACAGCTCGGGCTGACATTTCCTGGTTTTGAAAGAAGTTTTTAAAATTAAGAAATGACTACGAAAAATGAAATGTTCTCTCCTGACTTGCTTGTCCTACATGCATGCGTGCACACACACAGACACAGACACAGACACACACACACAGACACACACACACACACACACACACACAGACACTCTTTGAATTTAATTACTCCTGACTTCAAGGCTGCTTGGGACCTGCGAGCAAATTGGTACTGTGGAGTAAGTGAGGTTGGGAGAACTGGTCAAACCAGGTTTTTCAAACAAGCAAAAAGCACCAGGGGTGGGCCCCAGAGGTCCTATGGGTTCCTCCTGGCTCTCTGGTCTCTTCCACTGGGCTCTGGCTGCATCCAGCCCACAGGTCGAGCTCTGGCTCCTGCCCCTGACATCCCTTTTGGCCTCCCCAGAGAACCCCAGCAAGCCAGCAGAACCAAACAGGAACTGCCTCAGGGCCTGATTTCTCAAGCAACAACAGCTCAGCACAACTTGTAGGACAGTGGGTGTTGGGGGCATGAATCAGACAGTCAATCAACAAACATTCATGCTTACTAGGAACCAGCACAGGCCTAATCACAGGGGATACAACAAAAATCACGATCCTGACCCTTAAGGAGATCACATTATGCTGGGAGAGACATCATGCAAATAACTGTGCATGCAAGATAGAGACAGACACACACATATATATTATGTGTGTATATGTAGATATGTATGTGTAGATATGTGTATACAGACATACTTTAAGAGACCTTTATATATATTTTAGATATTTTCTATATGCATATGTAGATGTGGATGTATGTATATATGCTTTAAGAGACCTTTATATACACTTTTAGATATTTTCTATATGCATGTTTATGTATGTAAATATGTATGTATATCTACATGCTTTAAGAGACCTTTATATATATTTTAGATATTTTCTATATGCATATGTAGATGTGGATGTGTGTATATATGCTTTAAGAGACCTTTATATACATATATTTTAGATGCTTTCTATATGCATATGTGCACACACATATATGTGGATATACACACACATACATATACCTTACCTTACTATACCATACCTACACATACCTTCTACAGGAAACCTTTTCCAGGGCCCCTTCCCCTTTCCCAAGTGCCTTTCCTTTGAGATTACCTTCCAACCACATTACAGATAGATGGGCACATGCACATGCACATAAAGCAATGTATGTATGTATATGAGTATATGTGCATGTGTGTATGCATGCGTACATGCAAGTATGTATGTAACATATATAAAGGTCTCTTGCAGAAGACAGAATATGAGCTGAGGGTCTCATGAGCCAGGAAAAAAAAAAGAAAGAGGTTTCACTAATGGTAGGTAAACCAGATCCCAACCTCTATCAATCATTGTGCCAAACCTCAGAGGGCCACAGCCCTCATCTTAACTCACAATGGTCACGCCCCCCTAGAGACCAAACTTCTAGCCCAAAGAAAATTCAGGAAGTTTTAGTTCCCATACCTACTTAGCACTTGCCACCTAAAATCTGACTTTGGGGGTAAACAAATGTTTCCCAAGCCCCAGATGCAAACAAACACGGAGGTAGATTTCCTCCCCAGTTCCTCACCCAGTGCTTTTCTAGTTCTCACTTTGGAAGCTTGAAAAGCTGAGGCCCTCAGTGCACCAGGGTTAGGACAAATGGACAAGCAGCCAGCTCTCTCTAAGGCACTGGGGAGGGAGGGCAGTAGCTGCCCGGGGTAATTGAGTGAGGCTCCAGCGTTCCCAGTTGTACAATCTATTCAGACATGCAAGACTGTCAGCTTTGGCCTGCTCAATGGTTTTTTTTGTCTGTCCTCTCCACACAACTGCACAGACTCAGAGTGGGAGGAATGGAAAATAAGTGTATGATGCACACACATTTTTATCTGGAAGACTTTAAATTTTAAAAGCTGACTGAGAAATATACTGATTTAAAAAAAAAAAATTGCCCATCCCTAACACTCCTATTTGCAGGGTCCAAACAACATCTCATTCTGGGCTCATTTTCACAAATGACTGTAGAAATTTTATCTTGGGTGTAATGCCTCCCTGCCTGGGAGGGAGCCAGGTTGGGTTCAGTTACCAGGGAGACACCGACATGACAATCATGACTTATACTTGTAAGTTCAACTTTTACTTTGGGTATTATTATTGTTGTTGTTGTTATTTTAAATTTCCAAAGAGTCCTTCTGCTTTCAAATTCCCAGAGGCCCCTAGTTCACACACCAAACCCCCCCCCCCCAAAAAAAAAGAACCAGCTTTTTAACAAGGGGAGAGACTGAAGTTTTGGTTTTGGGAGTTCCACAGACATTCAAGTTCCTGGAGGAAGACAATGTATTGTTATGTAGATTGCACTGATCTTGTGGAAAAGGCCATTCATTTCTGAATAGTCTGCCTGGGCTTTACAAGCTCCCTGAAGTTCTCTAGTAAAAGGCCACTTGCGGGCCCTGACAATTGCACTTTCAAACTCATTTAAAAAAAAAAAAATGACTGTGGCTGAAGGCACAAAAAAATTCAGCATTTTAACTTTTTGATCAGATTTACTTGAGGGTGAAAAGGGTGGTGGTGGGGAGGAGAAGTTTTGGTCAAAGAAGGAAAACATGTATTTCCAAAAGCACATTGGCATAAATAACAACCTGTATTAAACTGCTTATCCCTTACAATAAGGGACCAACAGCAGGAAGCTGTTTCTGGTCTGCTCTCCAATCTTTCCCTTCCCTTCCCCCCTCTTCAAACTGATGCACACAGCAAGAGACCAGTCATCTGGGAGGACTCTGAAATTGTTATCCATACTATTGTGGCAGGATGCGCGCACGCGCGCGAGCACACACACATGAAACCCACTTGAATTAACACACCAGTGCAATCATCTTTAATGTGAAACAGCTGTTTGACAACTTTCAAGATTCTTAAGGCTTCATATCTATACCCCAAAGCCCCAAACTCAGCGGTGAGTCACAGTAAGAGCGTAGTTAATAAAGGTCTACAGAAGAGATTAAAAAGGACAGCTGCTTTGGAAAATAAGAAAATAACCAATTGCTAAATTTCCCTAACCTATTCTGGAGAAAGTGTCTCAATAGGGGTGGTTAAAAAAACAACAAAACAACAAATTAATTTGATTTACAAACTAATGTGCAAAGGTGTTTTTTTTCCCTTCTAAACAACAGGTTTTGGGGTGTGTGTTTTTAGCCATTATAGCTTCACTTAATTGGTAATTGATGGACAGATCGATGTCACCAATTGCATTTTCAAGGCTGGAGAAGTGGGGATTGTCTTCATAGCTAACAATTCCTTTCCTATAATTTGAGTGCTTACTCCCTGAGGAAGCTATGTGGGCAAACAAACCCCACCCAGAGATAAGTTTAACTTGTTTAACCTTCCCTTAGGTTCCCCCCCCCCCCTTCTAATTCCCCTCCCCCAATCCCCACAATTCCTTACATCACTTTTGTTTCCAAAAGGTCCTGGCCCCAACATTCTACTTCCTATTGAAGGGTGAAGGTGGTGGAAGAGCCCCCAACTTGAAGTCTGTCATCAGGCTGACAAAGGGATTCCCATAATGCCAAATCCCTGAGGTCCTGTTGAAATTGTGAACAGCTCTGAAACCTCCAGTATTTGTCACGTGAGGGCCTGAATCATAGGAAACCACACCCCCTTCCTCTCCACCCCTCCTCCCGACTGCACCTTATCCATAGCAATGCAGACACTAATTCCAAGCCACCTAATTCCTCTAGATCTGGAAGCCCTGCCTTTTCTGGGGCCTTTTTTTTTTAAACCGGAGAGATTAGAGAATGGGATCATTCATATTTTTTTTCCTGTGTATATAGTACACACATATATATGTACATTGCTTTCCTGGTTTCCTCACAAGGCAAGCTATCTTCACTCATAAACTTTTTACCAAGACCTCACGTTAATTAAATGTAAGCACTTAATAAGCAGCTTTGAAGGCAACCAAAACAAAGAGCTGAGAAATCTCTCCTCCCAACCCAAAGAGGAAGCTAGCTGTTTGTATGTTTTGAGATAACGAGATGGGGGCATGCATTGGCACTTCAGAAGCTTCTGGAACCCACTGTTTTACCAGCTCCCCACAATCACCTCTGAGGAATGGAGTTAGTGTATAATGCTTTAAAACTTAGTTGATCACAATGAAGGCACTTCAAGGAGAAATAAACCACCACTTTATGGACACTGGCATTAAAATACTTGAATTTTTTTTCCAAAAATTTTATTGGGGGAAAACTACAAAACATTTACAGTACAAAGTTTACAGTCACACAATTTATTGTAGTGAACTGGCTCCCCAAAATATATTACAACTCAAGTTGACTTACTCTTTAGTTATACATTCAAAAACATACTTCTGTTTAAGTAGTCCAAAGAGTACATAGGGCTCCGTTCTGTCCCTATGTACAAACAAGACTCAAGCTACTTATTCATTCATCCACCGTCCAGGAAAGTTTGGGGTGGGGGGGAGGGGAGGAAGAGAGAGGGAGAACTCCTGATTTTCTACAAAGAAAAAAAAATTACAAGTTTTGGAATTGAAATAACAAAAAAAGGCATGTTCATGTACTACAAAATAAGGTCTCAGATCCAAGAGGTGGCCTCTGCGTATATTTAATAAAAAGTGGTAAAACTTTTCTATTTTTGTAGTTGAACCCATCCCTACATTCAAATTCTCTCAAGCATTAAGAAAGAAAATACTTATTTGGTTGAGGAAGATTTAAGGCAAGTCTGGGCCTTTCCCAAGGCACTAGGAGACTAATACTGGAGGCCCCTCAATTATTGCTACATCTTTTTTTATACTCAAGGGTATATCACAGTGGGATTGGTGGAATCAGGCCACAAAAAATACTTTTGGTTGATTTGTAAAGCTGGAGTTAGGTAAAAGTCTGATACTTTGAAGTCTGATTGCAAAGTATGTGGTTCTTTTTTCTTTAAAGTTGGACGGGCTACAATCTTTTTTTTTTTTTAATACATTCTAAGAAATCTCAGAAAGATCTTCCTCAAACTACTTCCACAGCATCAAGATAGATTTCTATAAAGAAATCATGCAATCTTTAAATTTACGTAAACAAGAAAAGAAATTAATGAAATAAATATTACATACAATCTCTTAAATTAAGATTTAACTCATTTACAATAAAATAACGAAGTGACGTTACAAAAGGCATATATTACTGTGAAAAGAACATACACTCCACATTTTGCCGATTAATAGTGGCAATCATAATTTAAACATAATAAAAGAATATATATCTATTGCTTTTCATCATACCAGATAAATACAGTATGAACAAAATTCTCAATGTATACTTTTCACAAGATAATAAATAAGTTAAATAGGGTTTTTTTTTCCATATTGGTGCTAGTCAACTCCAAACAGCTTAAACAAAACAAAAATCAGCAGTTATTTGTCAACAATTATAAACTAAACTCAGTTTGAGTGCTTCCCAAGAAAGCAAAGGCAACATTTTTTTCTAAAAGAAATATCCACTATGTGGTGGTGGTGATGGAACCGACTTTGGAATGGAAGGGTGGTGTTTTTAAGCACATTATATATAGCTATATAAAAAACTACAGCACTGTTATCAAGGCATATTCTTGGCAGGTCGTTGGATTTTATAAGCTTATAGTTTAGTAATGTGGCTTTTTTTGTTTGTTTACACTGTATTCAAAGACAAATGACCATTAGAAACTTCTCCAAAGAGCAAGCAGTTCACACCTAAGTGCAGTGTGACTAATGCTTCAAAGTTAGAGATGGAATGGTGGTAGCTGCTGGTGCTGGGTTGATCCCCCCCTCCCCCCAAAGTTCAAAACTCATCCAAGGTCTAGAAAAATAAATGTTTGGTTGTGGTTTGTTCTATTCCCGTTACATCTGCCCGTTTTTTTGTTTTTTTAATATAGATTCGTTTTGTTCATCTCAATACAAAAAAGTTCGTTGGGCTTTTTTTTTTTTTGCTAAACGAGAATTCAACTTTGTAATAAAAAATAAAAAACCCCAAACAAGAGGAAACCGAAAAAAGGGGGGGAGGGGCAGCTCATAGAGCTGGGATCCCCCAAGTCCTCCTAGGGCTCTGCAGTCTGTTTTTGGCTGCTAAATCCCCAATCCCTCTTTCCCCTCCTTACTTAGACCCATCTACCATCCCGGCCAGGCCGGGAGAGGGGAAGAGAGGGGCATCCCTTCCAGCTACCCCAGCCCCCTCCCCACCCCCAAACTTCCTCGTGTGGCTGCCGCTCTGCTCGCTCAGTCGTCGGAGATGGAGAGGCGGCTGAAGATGGGCAGGCGGCGACCGGAGTCGAGGCTCGGGGACTCGGAGCCACTGAGGCTTCCTGAGCTAAGGGAGCCACTCAAGTAGCTCTCCCGGTCCGACAGCGAGTCCGGGGGGCTGGGGGGCGCGTCGAACACGGGCGACTCGGACAGGCGGCGCAGGGGCTGGAAGCTGAAGGGGGGGGAGGCCGGGGCGGCGGCAGCTACGGCAGCGGCGGCGGCAGCAGCAGCGGCGGCGGCTGCCGTCGGGTGGGGCGCGGTGGGCGGCGGCTGCTGCTGCTGCTGCTGCTGGCTGCGGTAATAGGCGGCGGCCACGGCGAAGTTGTGAGTGTGAATGGCGAGGGGCGTGATGAGGTTGCTGAGCTCCTGGCCCGAGAAGGGGGCAAAGGCGTTGTTGGCGCAGGCGGCACACGGGGCCGGGGAGAGCAAGTCCTCGCCCCCGCCGCCCGCCCCGTACAGCAGCGCGGCCGCCGCCACCGCCGCGGCTGCCGTCGGGGAGCAGCAGGAGGGGGCGGCGGCCGAGGACGAGGACGAGGAGGACGCGGAGGACGAGCAGGATGACGAGGAGGCGGAGGAGCAGGACGACGAGGAGGAGGCGGCGGAAGAGCAGGACGAGGCCGGTGGCGGGGTCCTCGACGTGGGGCTCTCGAGGAGGGGCGACTCCAGGCCGCCCGGGTGCTGGTGGTGCGCCGAGGAGAAGCCTGAGAAGCTGAGGCTGTGGTGCAGCTTGGGCCGGGGCTCCCGGGGGTGCGCCGGGAAGCCCAAGTGCAGGGCTTCTCGGGGGCTGAAGGCCCGGAGGTCGCCCCCGCTGCCCCCCGCGCCCCCGGCCGGCGAGGGGCGGCGCTCCTCGGCATTGTGGATGAAGTGGCAGCGGGGCCCGTAGGGGCAGAAGCCGATGGTGTGGAAGGTGCGGCACAGCTCCGTCTTGTACTTGGGGTGTCGGGTCAGGCTCCGCAGTTCGTGGAAGCCGTGGGCGAACTGGCACTTCTCCCCGTACTTGCAGGTGCCGCTCTCCTCGAAGGGGCGGCACAGCTCCGTCTTGTAGCGCGTGGAGTTGATCTGGGAGCCGCCACCCGACTTCTGCTGCTGCTGCTGCAGCTGCATGAGATGCTGGCTGCGGTCGCCATTCTCACTGAAGGAGCGGTCCCGGAATTTGTTTTCCTTGTTGAGCAGGGCCGTGGTGCTGGCACTGCCACCTCCCCCCGACGGCTCCTTAAGGTTACTGTACGAGCCCGAGCCGCCCGAGCCGCCGCAGCTGTTGCCGCCAGTGAACTTGGGGGAGCAGTTGCCGGGCCCGGTGGCCGGGCTCGGGGAGGGGTGGGCAAGGGCCTGCAGGTTGCTCGTGGAGTGCCTTCGGAGAAATCCCGGCGTGAAGCTTGAGCTGGGGGAGTTGGTCACGGGCGTCCCCACGGCCTTCTTGTCCAGCATGCTGTTCAAGTTGAGGTTGGTCAGGGATTTCTCCGTCTGCTAAAGGGAGGGGAGTAGGGGAGATGAAAAAACGGGAGGAGGCAGAGGACAATTCCAAGGGAGTGGGGGTGGGGGCCGGGGCATGAGGAGGAGACGGGAGGGTAGTTGCGGAATAACTCGGAGACTCCAGGCCGTGGGGTTTTGTTTTTTTTTTTTTGTCCCTTCAATTTCTAGTCCCTCCACCCGTACAGAGACCAAATGAAAAAGTTTGCATTGATTCTCCCTCCCCCACCCTGCTCGCTCTCAGCTTCAAGCATGCTGGTCCATCACCGCAGCTCCATTTCCTGGGCCTTAGTTCTAGCCCTTTTGCAACCCCACGGACCCAACCGCCCACCCCCTCCCCATCCCGGGGACAGAGGCGGAAAAGCAGCCGGGGCTGTGCAAACACTGCCCCTGTAAACACACGACGAGGAAACCCGGTCCCAGGCTGGGCTGAACGCACAAGCCCTGGGAGCAGTTAGTAATGCCTCGCCTTCCTTCTCCGTCCCCGCCCCCCCTTCTCTTCCCTTCTCCTCCCGGCTACTAAAACACTTTGCAAACTCCGGGAACTGACCCAACGGGGAAGACCAAGGTGGGGCAGGATCCTCACCCCCAACTCCTCCCCAAAAACAGTACGAGAAAAAGTTTTCAAGCTGAAAGCTTTTGGGCTCCCTCCCTGTCTGCCCTCTCGCCTACCTTGCAAAAGAAGTCGATGTCATAGAAGGCAGACAAAAGTGTGGTCGACATGTTTCTAGGTCCTGTGATAGTCGTAGATGCAGGAGGAACCCAAGGACCCCGCTGTCCAGCAGGGCTTGGGATGAGCCACGACGGCTGGTGGGCGAGGGGGAAGGGTGAAAAGGGGAAGAAAAAGTTTGTAGGGGGGTGGAGAGACTGGGCAACGGAGGTTAAGCTTTGGAATTCTTTGGAGTCCGGGGTAAAGAAAAAATCTGCTTTTAAAAGCCTCTCCTCTTTTTTTCCCTCTTCCCTCCCCCCGCCCCCCCAAAAAAACCCACTTCTCGAAAGCTGAGGGCACAGCAAGCGGACTGCTGGAACTCTGTGCCTGGCGAGTCCTCGCCCTATATAGACGGCCTCGGTCGGGGGAGGGGACAGAACGCTGAGCCTGCCGGGGTCTCTAGGCAACATCTCCCAGCCGGCTCCCACGACGTCATGGGACTTCGAGTCCTCCCATAGGCTGCCGCCAATTTTCTTTTCTTTTTTTTTTTTTTTGAGCCAGCGGGCGGGGGAGTCGGAGGGGGTGGCCCCGGCCCCGCTGGGCGGGCCCGGGAAAGGGAGGGAGGACGGTGAGGGCGGGTCGAGCGCCGGCGGCTGGGGAGAAGCTAAGCCTTCCGAGCCATGTGGGGCATAGTACATTTCGCCTCTCTGCCTCCCGGGCCTCGTGCGTTGCTGAGCCCGGGGACTTTTAAACGTGGCTCAGGGTCAGCAGCCCGGAAAGCTGCCCACGCCCCCAGGGACCGGATATTTTTATTCCCGGGACCCCGCACTAATACTAGATCTATCAATGGACGGGAGGAGGGATTGCAAGACGCTAGAATATTGCAGTTTTACACGTAGCCTATGCCTAGTTTGCAAAGTATAGGGAGGAGGACGGAAAGGAAGGGGGGGGTAGGCGCTTGCAGCATCTCAACCCCTAAACGGAGGCTTGGAAACTTGGGGTCCCGGCTCCGCAGCTCCTGGGGAGGAAGTGCGGCAATGTAACACGTGGAGAAGGCGGTGGGGGCTTCCTCCAGGCCCGGAGGGAAGTGCGCCTGCTCCGAGGGGTGGAGGGGGCATAAGGCTGGGTTGGGCTAGAAAAGCCCGGGTCCTCCAGGCTCCGCCCCGCCACCCCCTGCCGGGGCCCGCTGTAAACAGGGCCCGAGCGGGCCGGGGCGGGGCTGTGTGTCAGAGGACAAGGAGCTGGCTTCGCTAATCATATCACAAGACCTTGAGCCGGGGCCAAAGGCGCTGTGAGTGGCGCGGGCCGTCCCGGGCGGGGGAGCCCGAGCCGAGGCCAGGGTGAGGGGGGCAGGACTTAGGGGGCAATGGCTATTCTCGCAGCTCCTCTCCTCTAGCCTCTTTGGGCTCTTCGGAGGACTTGACGCCGGCCGCCTTTGCCCTCTGCGCCCAACTTCCCGGGTACCTGTGCTCGCAACGTCCTGGCTGTCTGGGACCCGGGGGAGGGGGGAAAACTGACTAGTCCCTTAGTCTCATGCCTCAGCCCCGCACCCGGTTGCCACGCCCGCCTTCCGCCGGCCTGAGCTGGGGTGGCAGAATCAGGGGGAGCCCAAATCTGTGTCGTCAGGACCCTGTTTGCCGAGGAGACAGCCCCCTCTAGCGCTCCGCCTGGCTAGAGCCGGGGAGCCCTTTACTCCCCCACCTTCCCGCCTCCCTTCCGGGGGGGTTCGCTTTGTCAGGTGCTCCCAATAAGGGGCCTGGGGTGGGGATGCACCGCCCACGAGAGCTTTAGCTTTGCCCAGCCACGCAGGCGAAGCAGGGGATCCGAGCCGGCGGGAGCCGGGTCACAAGGTGACTGACTACCCCGTAGGGGCCAGTGGATCCAAGTCCCCAGATTGCCGGTTTTGCCTTCCTCCGGTGCGTTAGTCAAAGACCTGCGGTTCCTCCTGTGAGCAAGTAAAGGCGCAGGCAGAGTGTGAACTTGACCAAGTCATTGCACTTAATCCTGGCCTCAGGTTTCTTAATTTGTTAAATGAAGTTGTACCAGAGGATCTGAGGTTTTTTCTAGCTCCAATCCCATGAATCTCAGACCTGGTTGGTCCTCCAACTGGGAGGAATCGTTAAAATCAAAACTCCTTTGCAGAGCAAAATAATAAATAAATTTTATCAATAAATAAAATAATAAAAGAATGGCCACAGTGGAAGTCATCAGACTAAATCCAGTTTTCTTTCCACCAAAATGATAAGAGCAGGCTCTCAGCTCTAGTCTCTCAAGTTGTGGACACTAGAACTAAGTGGCTGGAAGCAGATGGGACAGTGAATAAATAATCATAACATAATAATAATAGTTACCCTTCATCAAAGTTCTCTTGGTACATGGTAGTGACCCTGGGTTCTCAAAGGTGGGGTGCCGGTTTTGTTCCGACAAGCTGGAAAGTCTCAGCATCCAGGGTAGAATCAGACTGCCTAGCTTTTGTCTAAGAACCAAACCTACCTAGGTTTGAAGAGATTCATAGGTTATCTTCCGGCGAAGATTTTTCATTCAATCATCAAACCCCACCAGACCACTTCCTAAATTAGTGAGGCGGCAATGGTAGAGGGAATGCCTGTTCTTAGAAATCGCAGACCCTCTGTCAAATCTCAGAAAGTTTCCAGTCCTTTTTCCTTGGAGAATTCATTACTATAGTGTGAAATCTGAGTTTTCCTTAGATCCTGCTGTTGGAGTCAGTAGCAGCAGCATTAAAAAAAAAAAACCCACAGAAATAAAATGAAAGCCTGTCCATCCCCCAGGCTAGTTAGTTCTCTGGTTGGAACAACATCAGGGATACCAGAATTAGCAACGCCCCCCCCTCCCCACCACCATTCTCACTTCCCTACTGACTTCTCATTTGGGAAACTTTTCATAGGCAAAAGGAAAATGGCAAGTTATCCACTTTTTTAGTGAGTTTGGACTTCCCTGTGGTCAAACCAGATATTTCAGGCAGCACCATAAACAAATCGATTCTGGTATATGCAATGCAGTGTCACCCCTGTCATTTTAAGGAAGCCACACTCAAGACAGTTTTCTATCTCAAAAATACATTGAATTTGAATTTAATTCCAGTGGTGGGAACTAAGTATATAGAATCAGATGACAGAAAAACATTTGGCTATTACTGGGTCAAACCCCCCTGTTTTACAGATAGGAAAAGAGAAGCCCAGAGATGACAGGATTCACCCAAGACCAAATAACTGGTTAGTAGCAGAGGTGGGACTAGAGCCCAGGTCTCAGGCTTCCCAGCCAGTGTTCTCTTTACTATGCTGGGCTGCCTTGTCAGAAAATAAACTCCAAGGGCCAATCTTGGAATCAGGAAGATTTGCTTTTAGACACAACTCTGACCTGAACTACCTTTGTGACCCGGGCCTAGTCACTGCCTCAGACATCTCCCCAAGCCAGTAAGATACTCTGGAATTCTTTTTTTTTTTTTTGGTGGGGCAATGGGGGTTAAGTGACTTGCCCAGGGTCACACAGCTAGTAAGTGTCAAGTGTCTGAGGTCGGATTTGAACTCAGGTACTCCTGAATCCAGAGCCGGTGCTTTATCCACTGCGCCACCTAGCCGCCCCCTGGAATTCTGGATTTGTAAAGTGTCCCTGGACATCACAGGTTTTCCCCCTCTCCCCAATGCTATATTAAATATTCAACATTTACTCTCCAGCAATGGAAATGAGCATCTCAAACACTTTCACTCCCACAAATGCCTCTCAGACCTTAACAAACCATTAAAATAACTTTAATTGATCTCTTAAGAAAACATTATGAAACACTAATTTGCCAGATGCTAATGAAATACCTATTAATTTTCACACAAAGACTAAAAACGTGGCTTTTTTGGTTGGCTTGAACTGAAGAATGAACCTGGTTGCTGTTAAAACACATCCTGGGTTGCTTAATATTGAAATGACTGAATCTGTGACTCTTCTGAAGTTGTAAATTAAAGGGAAAAAAGAGAAACTTTGCCCTAGTTCAATGTTCTCGCAAAACTCGTGCGAGGGTGCCACCTGCTGGGTGTTCTGGGAGGCAGCAAGAAATTCTTAGAGGTCTCCAGCTTCTATCATTCAAATAAATGGATAAGAGGAGAGAGACAGACACACAGAGGGAGGGGATGGAAGAGGGGGAGGAAGGGAGGGAGGAGGAGAGAGAGGGAGGGAGGGGGAGACAGAGACATTGAGAGAGGTTTTTCCTCTTAAATGAGAAGCTTCAAAAAAAAATTTTTTTTAATTAAAAAAAAAATGAGAAACTTCTTGTCACTTTCATCAAGCAAAATATAAGGAGGGAAGGTAATAATCCTTCTCCCAGCCAGGACCTTCAATGACCCTTTCTAAGAGCTTGCTGCTAGTTTTTTTGCAGGCTACAATCAGACTTCTCAGTGACTGCTTTTGATCAAACACCTTGGGAGGTGAAAGTTGGAGGAGAGGGAAGGAGACAAAGAAATGCCATAAGGTTCTTTTAATGATTTGGGACAAAATATAATTTTAAAATTATAGGTCACTGCAGGTCTCCTACACAATCGAATCATCTGGATGAAGTTGCTCTTTCATTCACTCAGATTTTAAAAATGGAAACATTTGGAATAGATTTCCTTCTTTACTAAAATGGAATAAAATTTAGAATCTGATCAAAGAATCCTAATGAGGGTCTCCCCCCCCCCCACCACCCCTTTTAAATCACGTTAAAAACATGAGGGCTGAAGGGGAATGCAGACAGGGTTAAGCTAGACTCTAGGGAAGAAAATAGCTAATTCAGGCCTGCAGGTGGCCTGCACCTGGGAACAAGGTAAATCTCAAGTTTAATGGCTCCACCTCCAACAGTTGCTGCAATAAAGTTAGCTGGCTTGCAAGAACTGAGTAAATGTATTAAAAAGAAAGATCCCTTTTTTTCTGAAGGGACACTTGGTCCACCTCACTGGGCCAGAGGGGGCACAGTGAACAAAAGGATTTTTAATTTAGGTAACATTTCCAGTGTATTCAGTGCAAGAAGATAATCCCCCAACTCCACAACATATCCCTTTCCCACCTCATTCTGTAGATTTAGGCTTTGTTCTCTGTAGAATTAAATGACAACAGATTGGGTAATCTCAATAGCCCAGGACTGGGGTTCTCTACTTTCCCTTCAAGAAAGTCTAGCATCTTCAGGCATGCTAAAGTTCTTTCCTTCTGGATGCACAGTCTCATATAGTCAGTAGTCTTAGAGAATTCAGGAGTTGGAGGCAGCTCTTTGGATAGTTGGGCTAGGTGCTGGAACTGCTGGGATGCCGTTTTTCTCAGCTGACTGAGCTCCTGGGGATCCTGGGAAGGCCAGCTTTTCTTACAGAGGGGAGACAAGTGCTTGACCAGGTGACTGATATAGGTCAATGTCTCGGCCCAAAAGTTCACTTCACCTTTGTCAAACACAAAGTCGTCTTCCACCTGGACCAAGAGAACAAATGAGCAAGGTGAGAAATAGTAATATTAAGTAGATCCATCTCTGGCTGAGCCCTAAAAGACAGAGAACAAACATATGCTGGGGGGAAAAAATCATGGAATTTGCAGTCAGGAGAAACTTGGGCTTCTCTACCAACTGGATACCAATTTAGAGTGTGTTGGTGGCAAGGCACTTCTGAAAATGGGGCTAATCACAGACTCCGAGAGTGGGGAGGGGCTTAAAAAGCCCTTCAGTTCAATCTGTACAAGATTCCTAGGCACAGATTTAGCTCCTGGAGGGCAGGGACTGTCTTTTGCTTCTTTTTGTATCCCTGGCACTTAGCACAGTGCCTGCCACAGAGTAGATGCTTAATGTTTGTTACCTGATTGATCGACAGCTGGATCACACCTTAGGACCTTAGTCATCTAGTCCAAACCTCATTTAAAGTTGAAGAAACTGAGGCTCAGAAAAGACCAAGTGACAAACGTGCTAGCAATTGGCAAAACTAGTGTGTCATGACTCCATATGGGGTCATGTAACTCAATGTGGGGGTAGCTACAAATTTGGCAGCAGTAAGAGGTTATGCACACCTATTTTATATACCTATATACCTGGGGTCACATAAGAATTTCTTGGGTGAAAACGGGTCATGAGTGGAAAAAGTTTAAGAAGCCCTGATCTAGTCCAGCTCTCTCCTTTTATAGATGAGGAATTTGGAGCCTAGGAAAATAAAGTGACTTGTCCAAGGTCACACAGGTAATAAGTGACAGAGCAGGGATCTGAACCTCTGACCCTAGATCCTTAACTCTTTATCTTTACATCAGCCTCTGACTCTAAATCCAGTGCTCCTTCCTCAACATTACATGTCGTCATCCAGAGGAACTCACTAACCTCTGAAGAGAGCTGACTCAACTTCTGGAACATTCTAATTGTTCAGATTTTTCCTTCCAATGAGCTGAAACCTGCCTCTCTGAAGTGTCCTCCTGTTGTTCCTAGTTCTCTGCTCTGGGCCTTAGAAGAACAAGTTCAACCCTTGTTCTACATGACCTGAAAAAAGCTATCATGTGCTTGCCTTGCTCCAAGTTTTCTCTGCTTCATGTTAAGCATTTTTTCTCTTCTTTCTTTCTTTTGTTTTTTTTTGGTGAAGCAACTGGGGTTAAGTGACTTGCCCAGGGTCACACAGCTAGTAAATGTCAAGTGTCTGAGGCCGGATTTGAACTCAGGTCCTCCTGACTCCAAGGCCGGTGCTCTATCCACTGCGCCACCTAGCTGCCCCATGTTAAGCATTTCTAATTCCTTTGACCAATCCTTGTATGTCATGGTTTTGAGGTCACCATCCCTAAAATGTGGTGCTCAAACCCAAAATACTCCAGATGTGACATGAAATGGCCTTTTGTATTCTGGATGCTACCGTTCTTAATTCATACTCATTCACATATTGCAATTTTGGAGCTGATATGTTGCACCACAGATTGAAATTGACTCTGTACTCTACGAGAATTCTATTTGTTTTTTTATCTGAGTTATCATGTTATACCTCTCCCATTTGTATTTGTAAAACGAATTTTTTTTTAAAGCATAAACACAGGACTTTATCAAATTTCATCTTCCCAGGATATTAAAACTCCTCGTTTTGAACTCATACCTATCAGATTGGCAAAAATGACCCTTCCCCAAAAAAGGGAAGTGTGTGGGAAATGACAACTGTTGGCAGGGCTGTGGGAAAATAGCTACATTGATACACTGATGGTAGAGATGTGAACTAGTCCAGCCATTATGGAGTCATTAGGAACTATACCCAAAAAACTGTACATGTCCCTTGACCCAGTGATACCTCTAATAGGCTTACACCCCAAAAAGATCAAAGAAAGAGGAAAAGGACCCATATATACCAAAAATATTTATAGCAGCTCTGTCTAATCACAACTAAGTGGAAATAAGGGAGTACCCATCAGTTTAGCAATGACTGAATAAATTATGGTATATGAATGTAATGGGATATTATTGTACCATAAACAAACAATGAAAGGTAAACCTAGGAAGGCATATGAATTAATGCAGAGTGAAGTGAGTAGAACCAGGGAACAATTTATATAATAACAACAACATTGTAAAGAAAAACAACTTTGAAAGACATCAGAACTTTGATCAATTCAATTAACAAACACAATTCCAAAGGATTGTGATAAAAAACATTACTGACCTGACAATCCATCATTATCATCAAGTATTCATTTATTTATTTATTTGTTTGTTTGTTTGTTTGTTTTTTTAGTGAGGCAGTTGTGATTAAGTGACTTGCCCAGGGTCACACAGCTAGTAAGTGTTAAGTGTCTGAGGCCGGATTTGAACTCAGGTACTCCTGAGTCCAGGGCCGGTGCTCTATCCACTGTGCCACCTAGCTGCCCCAAGTATTTATTTATTTATTTAATTTTATTTTTGTTGTTGTTGTTGTTGTTTTTGCGGGGCAGTGGGGGTTAAGTGACTTGCCCAAGGTCACACAGCTAGTAAGTGTCAAGTGTCTGAGGCCGGATTTGAACTCAGGAACTCCTGAATCTAGGGCCAGTGCTTTATCCACTGTGCCACCTAGCCGCCCCCCGAGTATTTATTTTTAAAATAAGTTTTTATTGATATTTTCTTATTCTTATATTACCATCATGCCCCATGTGTCCTTCCTCATCCCCCTCACAGAGAGCAATGTCATAAGACAAATGGGATTTTTTTGGAGAGAAAAAAAGGCAGCACAAATTGATAGATAAACTGAAAAAGTACAAAAAACATGTGTAATTTGTAACACCTGTGCACCTCCCACCTTCACAAAGGGGTGGGCTGGGAGTGTGTCCTCTCACATCTCTTATATGATATTTATAATTTTGCTACCTTTACTTTTGATTTTAGGGGGATGTTCTTTCCATTTACAGTTGTAGTTACTATGTATATCATTTTCTTGGTTCTGCTTACTTCAGTCTTTGTCAATTTATAGAGATCCTTCAGTGCCTCTCTGTATTTATCACATACATAATTTCTTGCAGTACAATAATATTCCATTTCATTCATATAGCACAATTTGTTTAGCCATTGCCCAGTTAATGAGCATCTACTTTGTTTCTAATTCTTAGCATAAAAAGTGCTGCTATAAATATGTGGAGTATATATGGATTTTTTTTTTTAATGTATGGGTTGGTGGGGTTTTTTTTTTTGTTTTTTTTTTTTTGTATAAGCCCAGTAATGAAGTCTTTGGTTCAAAGGGTATGGACATTTTAGTCACTTTATTTGCTTAATTCCAAATTACTTTCCAATTGTTTTGATTTGCTTAATATTGTTGTGATCTCTCTTATTATTAGTGAGATGGGACATTTTGTGTGTGGTTGTGAATTCTTTGTAGTTCTACAAACTTTGTTCATATCCTTTGACCATTTATCTACTGGGGAATCACTATTATTTTTATACATACACACACACATATTTATATATATGTATATATATGTGTGTACATACACACATCATTTCACTTCTTATCCTAGATACATTAATGTTGTCTGTGCAGAAGCTTTTCAGTTTTAAGTAATCAAAGTTATCTATTTTATTTTTTGCAATTGCCTCTATCTCTTGCTTGGCTAAGAATACATCTCCTACCCTTAGCTATGAAAACTATAGGATCTGTTTCTCTTCTAAGTTTTTTAAAAAAATAATATAACGTATCCATTTAGAATGTATTGTGGAGTATGGTGTAAGGTGTCAGTGTGAGCCTAATTTCTGCCAGAATAGTTTCCAGTTTTTCCCATATAGGGAGTTTTCCCCTAGCTAGTATGTTTTCCACTTTATCCAATACTGGGTTATTGAGTTTTATTGTTCTTGAATCTCCTTTGTCTAGTCTGTTCCATTGAGCAATCTCTCTATCTCTAGCTAGTACAAAGAAAGGCAAAAACATGGTCTCTGCCCTCAAGTTATTAATATTCTAATGAGGGAGACAATAGTTATGTACATGCAAGATATATAAAGTGAAACTGGGAAGTCATCAAAGAAGGATCATACTCTTAGTTGCAGTGGGGACCAGGAAAAGCATCTTGGAGAAGGTAGGAGTTGAATTGAGTCTTGAAGGGAGCCAGAGAAGCCAGGGGATGAAGATGAGGAAGGGGAGCATACCATTCATGGGGGACAGCCAGTGGAAAGGCAGAGAATTGGGAGACAGTAGGAAGAGTATGACGGCCAATGTTGTTGGATTGTAGAGTATAGGAAGGGGAGTAAAGTATAAGAAGAATGGAGGGGGAGGAAGGGGCCAGTGTGTGAACTATTTTAAAATCTAAAGACAGGGGGAAGCTAGGTGGTGCTGTGGATAAAGCACTGGCCCTGGATTCAGGACCTGAGTTCAAATTCGGCCTCAGACACTTGACACTTACTAGCTGTGTGACCCTGGGTAAGTCACTTAACCCCAATTGCCTCACCAAAACAAACAAACAAACAAACAAATAAGATCTAAAGACAATATTTTCTATTTGGTCCTGGAGACAATAGGGAGTCACCCGAGTTTACTGAAGAAGGGCTACAGTCAGACTTGATCTATAGGAAGATCACTTTAACAGCTGAGTCTAATAGGTTATTAGGGCAGCAAGGTGACACAGTGGAGAGAGTGCTGGCCTTGGAGTCAGAAGGACCTGAGTTCAAATCTAACCTCAAACATTCACTAGCTGTGTGACCCTGGGCAAGTCACTTAACCCTCTTTGCCTCCATTTAATGGCCTGATCCATCAGTTTCTTTAGACAGGCAATGATTTGGGCCCAGAATTGAAGAGGAAAAAGAAGAGGCTGAATTACTTTGGGGAGAAAGTAAAGCATGCATACCTTTGGTCCAGCAATACAGTCACTAGGCACATATTCCAAAGAGGTCAAAAATAGAGGGAAAGGACCCATATACACAACAATATTTAGGGTAGCGGCTTTTGTTGTAGCAAAGGACTAGAAATAAGTGGATGTTCAACAACTAGGGAATGGCTGAACACATAAGGGTATATGAATGTAATGGAATATTAGTATTACCCTGTAGGGAATGATGAAAGGGTCAAATTCAGAGAAACCTGGTCAACCTTTTATGATTTGATCCAGAGTTAAGTGAACAGACAGGACAGGAGAACACAATGATGACAATAATGTAAAGGAAAACAACTGTGAGAGATTTAAGGAAACTTAAAAATGACTTCAGAAGACAATAATGAATCATGCTTCCCACCTCCTGGCAGAGGTGATATAGATTAGAGGTGTCATAAGAGACGCACATTTTCAGAAAAGGCCAGTGTGTGAATATGTGATGCTTTATTGTATGTATTTTTTTTTTTTTTACAAGGGAGAGATTTGGGGAGGCGGGTTGAGGGAGAAAATTGAAGGAGGAGCAGTAGAAGGAAAATGAGAGTCAATGAACTATTAAGCAAATACTATTTTCACTTTTGTTTTTTCTTTCTCATGGTTTTTTCCCCTTTTATTCTGATTTTTTTTTCACAATGTGACTAATGTGGAAATATGGTTAACATGATTATACTGTATAACCTGTGTCAGACTGCTTTACTGTCTTGGGGAGAGGGGAGGGAAGGAGAAAAATTTGGAACTTAAAATCTTACAAAAATGAATGTTGAAAACTATCTTTACATGTAATTGGGGAAAAATGAAATACTATTAAATAAAAAAAACACTTAAAAAAATGGAAGTTAAGAGGAGCAAGTTCAGATGGGGACACTAACAAGTAGGGTAGTGTTGGTGCTATCACATTAAATTTGATAAACTGTTTAAAAATGTACCAGCTATTTGCAGTTTCATATGCAATCCTCTTTCTTTTTTTGTTCTTTCCACACTGAAATGTTCATGTTTGTTAAATTCATAATAATAAAGAAAGAAAATGCCCAATGTTTTTAATGACCTCAAGCTTCTTCCTGAAACAAAGTCCAAGGATTTTAAAAGCAATACTCTTCCAGGGAGGCTATGAGTCATGGAATACCAGTCTTGAGGATTAAAATTGTAGGTCACTCAAAGTACAATGACAGGTTGCGTGGAGGGCCCCTTTACCTCGCCTTTTGTTCTCAGCCCTTCATCCTCATCAGGCTATGACAACGACAACAACAACAGTAGCTAGTATTTATAGAGCACTTTAAGGTTTGCAAAACACTTTACAGATGGTATTGATTTGATCCTCACCTCTGAGAAGTAGATGCTAATATTATCCCCATTTTATAGATAAGGAAACTAAGTCTGAGAAGTTAAGGAACTTGCCCACAGTCACACAGCCAATAAATGCCTGCGGTAGGATTTTAACTCGGGTCTTCTAGATCAACATTCTATCCACAATGGCATACAGCTGCTTTATCTCCTTCCCACTAGAAACTTGGACTTTATGCCTGGGTGCATCTTTCTCTGTTGGGTGAGCTTTCACCTTCTCTTGCTGGGGCCCAAGTCTCCGTGACACTTCCCTCCTGTTGTCTTTCTCTCTTAGAATGTAAACCCTTTCAGGTTAGGCACTGTATTGCTTGATTATATCAGTATCCCTGGCTCTTAGCAAAGTGCCTGCCTGATGCACAGTAAGCTCAATAAATGGTCTGTCTCTCTCTTTCTGTCCTGTCTACCTTATCTATTTGTCATTCTGTCTGGTCTGTCTGGTCTGTCTGTCTGTCTGACAATCTATCTGTGTGAAAAGGCATACAACAAATCAAGGCTTGCAGGAAAGAGACAGCCTCAGAGCACAGAGATGCATGAGTTCAAAAAGGAGAGGGGCTACAGTTTAGCAGGTTTGAGGGATCCCTAGTAGACAGCCCACAGACTGCGACGGTATCCTTGGAATGCTGAGATACCTAGAAAGAATGCACACTGATTGGATGGATCCCCAGTGGTGCCCAAGGACAATAGTCACACAGAATGAGAAAGTGCAAAAAAGGGGGTGATCTGTATGTTTGGAAGGATTAGCCACATCAGCGAGTTCAAAGATCACTGAGGTGAATTTCATCTGATTAGATTTGACTCATCATTCTAACCTTTCGACTCCTTTTTAGATCCTGGCTGGGTCACCCAGTGTGTGAGCTAATCCTCCCAGCTTTGTGTCCCTGGCAAATTTGATGATTATGCCATAAAAGCCTTCATCTAAGTCACTGACTAGAGTGCTTCAGAGCATGAGAGGAAGTAGTGGAGAGAGAACGGATTCAGAGTCAGGGAGAACAGGGTCCAGGTCCTGACTTGGACACAGACTAGCTGTATGATCCTAGGTAACTCACTTAACTTCTCAGTGCCTCAATCAATGAGAGATGCTCATCTGAGTTAGCAGAGGGGATTTCTTCACCGGATGTTTTCCATACGAAATAAATCACAGGTTAGATAAAAAAATAAATATCAAACAGTACAGAATATTTAAGTAAGTCTGGGGGACTTTGCTAGAGACCTACCTCCAACTTGACATCAGTTCTACCTTTTATACTTATTATTAGCTGTGATCCTGAGCAAATCACTTAACTTATTTGAGCCTCAGTTTCCTTGTCAGTAAAACAAGGGAGTTAGATTAGATGGTCCCTTTTGGGACCCTCTTCCCTTTTGGTTCTTACGTGATACCATTAATGACTAACTGCCCTTGGGGCCAGTTCTGAATCTACCTGGAGATACTGTCACCTGGCCCACATGTCTCCACCTTATTCACAAAGAGAGCATGAGAAACTCTTATCCAGTGTCTGCCAGTAATCTATGTAAGCAGCATTCTCCCCCCACCCCCTCCATCCAGGAAGTCTGTCAGTCTGGCATGACCTGCTTTGGATGAGGCTGTGCCTGCTCTTGAGGGTCACTGGCTCCCTTTCTAGATGAGCACAAAATATCCAGGTAATGCTGAGTTTTATAAATTTCTCAGGAAAACTGAGTCAAATGTATAAGAATACAAATCATTCCCCAACTGATAAATGGACAAAGGCTGTTTTCAGATCAAGAAATCAGAGGTACAGGAAAAAATACCCTAAATCACTATTGTTTGGAGAAATGCAATCAAAACAGCCCTGATGTATGGCCCCCACACCTATCAGCTTGGCTAATATGAAAGAAAAGGAAAATGATAAGTGTTGGAGGTGTGGGAAAATTGGGACACTAATGCATTGTGTCCTTGTAGAGTTTCTTCATCACACTCTACCCTGTTCCTGGTATCTTACAGCTCAGGCTGCTGTTGTGACATTCTTGTCACAGGCACTTTTGGGAGGCCAAGGGGGCTCAGTTGTGCTGGTGAATTCTGATCCCCTCTCTCATTTATCTGGTTGGCTGACCGTGGGTCATGACTTGCTTCTCTGTGTCTTAGGTTTCCTACCTATTGAGGGAACACATTGGCCATTCATCGATCCCAGGTGGGGACCAGCACAGGTTACTGATGCAGCAAATCAGAAACAGGGGGAAGAGCATGGGATTACGGGAACAAAGTTTGAATCCCAACTCTGCCCCTTAGCACCTGTGTGACCTTGTGCAAGTCACCAAACTGTTTTGAGCCTCGGTTTTCTCAGCTGTGAAATGAAGGGGGGCAGGTTCAATCAATGAACCTATAACCTGAGGTGGTTTGGAAGAAACTTGCAAACACGGATTCTTCTAAAATGCTTCCATATTTCTTTTAAATATGTAATAAAGTTATCATGTAAATGTCTTTCCCCCTTTTTTCTCTCCCCTACCCCCCACCCCCTCACAACCCTAGAGATGGCTACCATTAGGTGGCCGGGGTCCCTAATGTCACAGGATCATTTATTGGGAACTGGTAGGGATTTTAGTGGCTATCAAGTACAACTCTCTTATTATAAAAGATGAAGAAGAGATCTCAGAACAAGTGGAGACTACAGTAATTAAAAAGGTAGGTGGTGCAGTGGATAGAGCACTGGATTTGGAGTCAGGAAGACCTGAGTTCAAATCCCGCCCCACATACTTACTAGCTGTGTGACCTTGGACAAGTCACCATACCCTGTTTCCTCACCTCTAAAATGAGTTGGAGAAAGAAATGACAAATCGCTCCAGTATCTTTGCCAAGAAAACCCCAAATGGGGTCATGAAGAGTTGGACACAACTGAATAACCATTCCAACTCAACAGTAATAAAGAGTTCTCTCTACCTCAGCTAGCACTTGAGAGGGCTTCTTTGTAAGGGCTTGAAGTCCCAAGTATAAGGCAGCCAACAAGACTAAAAAAACAAAACAAAACAAAGCTAGTTTCCTAACTGATCCCCATATCCCAACAATACAGTTAATAGTGCCGCAGCTGACCCTGCCCTGGGTGCCTCTGTCCAGTAAAAAGGAGACATTCAGTGGGTGAGCTGGCACTGGGTAAGCTCCCAGGATTTCAGATCACCCCACATTGCTGGGATGCCCATAGTACCTGTGATGTGTCCTCTATACAGTTTGTGGTATCATCTTCCCCCAGGAGCCATTGCAGTAGGGTGGGGAGTCCCTCAGACAGCTGGTCCCACTGCTGGAGCAGCTCACACAGCAAGGCCACAGCCAAGTCCAAGGCCATTGAGGCGTCTACCAAGCAGAAGGCAAACTCTGGAGAGACACAAAAAACAGGCATGCAGGTGGATACACTCCTCCGGGGCTGGAGGAGACGAGGCATCTCAGGAACTCTGACCAGGTATTTGTGATATTTCAAGGTTAGAGGGCAGATATGAACTCAGCCGGGCTGATCCAAAGGCCATCCGGGCTTGTGGCTGGGAGACCATGAACAAGTCATTTCATCTCTTGAAGCCTCAGGTCTACCCCCACCCCTGCCCCCACCTAGGAAATGTTGGTAATGATCCTGGTACTACCTACCTCATAGGGCGGTTATGAGGAAAGAACTGTGTAAAATTTAAAGTGTTACAGAAATGTCAGCAAAGATGATGCTTGGAATCCTGCTAGCTGCACAGTTGGAAGGAGCTCTCATTGACAGGAGAGAAAGACACCAATTCGCCATTACTTAACCACACAACTTAGACATAAGTGTATAAAGGACTGGCCCTTAAGGGTAGGCAGACTGGACAGCTGCCAGGTATTAGAAAGCTCTATACTCACCCAGTAGAATCTCTTCCATTCTCAGTGCCAGAATTCTGCCATTAAGAATTCCTTTGGGGGAGGGGTGGGGGGAGGGCTAGTCTCCCTAACTCGGCCCAGGCTGGAAGTGCAGTGGCCACTCATGGCCCAATCCCAGTACCGACCAGCATGGAAGCTTTAACACCCTCTTTTTCTGACTCGTGTCAGTTTGCTTCTCCTTAGGCAGCTTGGGGGCTCACCACATTGGACTTAGTCTGGACACCAGATCAGCTTTAGCCCTCCTGCAGTTTAGAATGTCTGAACCCAAGTGCTCCACCAGCCTCAGCCTCCCGCAGAAGCAGGGATTATATATGTGTGCCATTAAGGGATAATTCCTTGGCTTGCTTCTTTCCATACTCTTTCAGAGAAAACTCTTACACCTTTCCCCCAAAGGTAAAAAATATGTTCAAAACATCTTAGTATGAATGAGTTACTCACATATCATCTGTCCCTAATAAGAGGGACCCTGCCAGCCAGCATAAGGAGATGTTAAAAGACAGCTTCAAAGACCACTACCTTGCTTTGGGATGAGAGAGAGGAGGGGAGGGGGGAGAGGGAGAGGGAGGGAGAGAAGGAGAGAGAATGAATAAGTGGGGGGCAGCTAGATGGCATAGTGGATAAAGTACAAGCCCTGGATTCGGGAGGACCTGAGTTCAAATCCAGCCTCAGATACTTGACACTTACTAGCTGTGTGACCATGGGCAAGTTACTTAACCCTCATTGCCCTACCAAAAAAAAAAAAAAAAAGAGAGAGAGAATGAATAAGTGGGAGGGTGGATAGGTCAGTGGAAAAATATTAGCTTACTTAATTATTTGGAGGCTATTCTAATGTGTCCAAGATCACCCAAGCCCCCAAGTCCAAACCTTTTCCAGTATACAATGCTCTCTCTTAAATGGAAAGGAGCCACCCTTTGGGAACCCACATGGACAACAGACCTGGATCCAAACCAGCGTGCGCACAAAGATAATCCCTCAGCATCTCATTTCTGCTGGGACATAAAAGGACTCAGAACCCCATTCATTCACTGTATCACCCCCTGCCAGCAAACACATCTGGTTACTACCAATTTCCAAACAAGAAGTGACTAGGGCACATGCAGAGACATTTTTGAGTTGAGTGGGAGTTTCATCTCACGCCCAGCGTGTTGAAGTGGCCTCAGGCTTGTGCCTCTTGTCAACAGCAGCCTACAGAAAGTGACCAAAGATGTACAGGAGGAAAATCAGAGTTTAGTCCACTAAGCCAGACCCTTCCTAACAAATTGGGAAGATTAATACTAGTGCCATGGTGCCGGTGTACCTAGGGCGAGGCGGGTGCGGAGTGAGCGAGTATGTGATAAACTGGACTAGGGTGACGGCTCCTAGCACAAGAAGAAGCTGACACTTAGATAGTGCTTTATGCATATTATCTCATGTGAGCCCCACAACAGCTCTGTGTGGGTAAGCCCTTCAGGTATTACTATCCCCATTTTATCGATGAGGTAGCTGAGGCTCAGAAGCAACTAACTGGCTGGGGGCGACACAGCGGATGGTGGATGTAGGACCTGAATCCAGATCTCCTCTGACTCTATGGGCCTAGCATTCCATCCATCCACTGGGCCAAAGCTTCTTAAACTGTGGTTCTCGACCCTATGTGGGGTCACGTAACTAAATTTGGAGGCTGTAAAAACTCTGGCAACAGTAAAAGGTTATGTATACCTAGTTTATATACCTATGTACCCAGGGTCACATAAAAACTTCTCCGGTGAAAAGGGGTTGAGAGCAGACAAAGTTTAAGAAGCCCTGCACTAGGCCATCCTTCCTCTCAAGCATAGAGGCAAAGGCAAAACTGGATGATCAGCAAACAGGGCTAGCCTCATATGTGGCTGAAGAAGGCAGCTGCCCTCAAATAACTCCCTTCACTTGCTTTGCTGATGCCTGAAATTCTACCATAAAATTTCATTTCTTTTGCTTAAGACTTTGTTCCTTTATAAAATAAAATGTCCCCATTGGAGGGGTCCCACTTTCAGTTTTATTCGGTTGCATCCACATCATTCTATCTGCTATAAGCCGTTGCTTCTTTTTTTTTTTTTTTTCTTTTCCTTTTTTTTGCAGGGCAATGGGGGTTAAGTGACTTGCCCAGGGTCACACAGCTAGTTAGTGTCAAGTGTCTGAGGCCAGATTTGAATTTGGGTACTCCTGAATCCAAGGCTGATGCTTAATCCACTGTGCCACCTAGCTGCCCCCAAGCTGTTGCTTCTTTGGTTTTTTGTTTTTTTTTTGGTGGGGCAATGGGGGTTAAGTGACTTGCCCAGGGTCACACAGCTAGTGTCAAGTGTCCGGGGCCAGATTTGAATTCAGGTACTCCTGAATCCAGGGCTGGTGCTTTATCCATTGTGCTATCTAGCCGCCCCCAAGCCATTGCTTCTTAAGGATGATGACTGTGGGGAGAGAAGAGCCGGGGGCACTTATGACAAACATTGCCAACTCTACTCTCTCGCAGAGATATGTCCCTGTCCAACTGGAACTGTGCTGTAATGGGAACCGTGTTGAACCTGGATGGAGGAGGCCTGAGATCCAGTCCTTGGTCTCAATGACTCACTCTAGAACCTGGGGCAATTCGTTTCACTTTTCTGCATCTTAGTTTCCTGGTCTGTAAAATGACCAGGGTTAGAAAGGAATCTAGTCACTTGATGATCTTTAAGGCTCCTTCCAGTTCCGGAAACCTGTAAAATGCTTGTTCTATACCTATGATGTGCCCAGTTGTAATGCCAGCATCTGGGGGTGGGAGGTGGAAGGGGGTAGTTTAAAAAAAAAGGCGTGCCTCCTGTCCTCTGGCAGCTAGGAATAAGGGAGATGACCAGTAGCATGAAGAAGGATGGATTAGAAGGTGGAGAGACGAGGGTTTTAAGTAATAATCCAGGCAAGAGTTAATCAGAGGATCAGAGAGTAGGAGATGAAAGGGATCTTAGAAACTACCTATTCCAACCTTCTCATTTTCATAGATGGGAAAACTGAGGCCCAGAGCTATGACATGACTTGCCCCAAGAGGCAGGACTCAAAAGCAGGTACCCTAACTCTAAACTCAGCATCCTTCTCCACTGCCTTCTTGGTGAGGGCTTGAACCCTCTCCCTTCAAGGAGAGTGAGGTGGCTGGGAAGCAAAGGTAGAAATGACAGGGCCTGGCGATGCATGGTATGGGGCAAAGAAAAGAAGGGAGTCATAGACGCTCCCAAGGCTTTGAGTTTGGGTGCCTAAGCGGGAGTGCTGGGGAGATGATGGCGTCTTTAACAGGAAGAAGGCGGTCAGGAGAAGAGGGCAGGTCTCAGGAGAGGATGGTAAGTCCATCTTACACATGCTGAGTTTTCTGTGCCAGTGGGATACCCAAAGGAAGCTATCCCTCCACTAGGTCTTCATGATCCTACTGAAGGTATTCCATCAGAGACAACCAAGGACCTTTCGGTCATCCAGTCCAATGCGGTACTAGATACTGTTTGCCATTCAGTCCTTAAAACTCTCTTGGGGGTAGCTAGGTGGCGCAGTGGATAAAGCACCGGCCCTGGATTCAGGAGGACCTGAGTTCAAAGCCAGCCTCAGACACTTGACAATTACTAGCTGTGTGACCCTGGGCAAGTCACTTAACCCTCATTGCCCAGCAAAAAAAAAAAAAAAAGACTCTCTTGACTTTGATGACAATTCACTTTCAATTCAACCCACAATTCAACAAACATTTATTAACTTCCTACTAGAAGCAAGGTACTATGGTAGGCAGTGAGAATACAAAGACAACATGAACCAGTCCCTGCCCCTCAAGTTTCTCTTCTGTATACTCCTGGTTCCTTTACCTTTGACTGTGCCTCTTCTGCTCCCTTCACTGTCTCCTTTGCCTCCTGCTGCCTCCCATATGCTCCATCTGTGATCAGTAACTCTCTTTCTAGTCCCACCATGACCCTGTAGACCAGACTGCCCGTAGGTTTTCTTGACAAAGATTAAGGCAAACAGAGGGTAAGTGACTTGCCCAGGGTTACATAGCTAGTAAGTGTCTAAGGCCAGATTTGAACTCAGGTCTTCCTGACTCCAGGCCCATTTGCTCTAATTCACTGAGCTACCTAGCTGTCTCCTCAAACATGGTTCTTAATAAAGGTTTAATGAATGAATGGATATTAAATTCATTTATCCAACAGTTACTCACAGGGCCTGTACAAAGCTAAGTACTATGGAAAGGATACAAGAAAAGGCATGTTAAGAAGTGTTAACAGAAATAGCAGTGGTGTGGAGTTAGATGATGGGAGCTCAACTCCTGTCTTTGACATTTATAGGTTGTATGATCTTGGGCAAGTCACTTAACCTAGGTGAGCCTCAGTTTTCTCATCTGCAAAATGGGAATGACTATACTTGTCTTGCCTCCCTCAGAGGCTCTATGAGGAAAGGCTTATACAAATATGTCACTGTTATGATAAATGTCCTTAAATGTGTCAAGGATTACCATGTGGGAGAGGGAAGATATTTTTCTCTATCTATCTTACATGCATACTGTGGAGACAGTACTTTGCAAATCTTAAAATGCTATAATAAAAGAGAAGTCTTAATAAGAGAGATGGGGACTTCCGGCAAAGACAACAATGGGAAAGGCTTCCTGTAGACCTGGGTTTCTTCACTGTTTTTGGATGTCTGGTGAAGGATATGGATAGGTTTTCAGAATAATGTTTTTAAACACACAAAATTAGAACTTATAGGATTACAAGGGACACCGATTATGCTGAAATAAAGTTATCAATTAACAAACAAGTTTATGTATCCCACGGTAAGAACTCTTGCTCTTGACCCACCTATAGAACACTAGAACATAGGAACAAATGAAGCAGAGAATTAAAAAAAAGATAATAAGAGCAAAGAAACAGCTGGCCCCCAAACCCAAAAAACCAAAATTCTCTAAGATTCAACTATAAAAGACCACACTATACACTCTTAATCTGAACCAGCAACAAAGAGTACAAAGTCCCATCCAAAATAGCAGGAGGAGGCTGGGTTCAGAGACCAGAATTCCCATACAGTGTCCAGGAGATCTCTGGCTCCTCCAACATATTGAAGACTGTAAGAGGAGGCAGGGATACAGGAGACTGATTCCCCCGTTGGAACCCCACTCTAAGGTTTTGGGAGATAGCAAGGCCTGGGCTTGGCTCAGTGTCCTGGTCCAGGACTAAGGCAGGAGGCAGAAGCCAGAGACCACCAGGATCTCAGCTCTGACACCTCAACAAAAGCGCTGAGAACAGGTAAGGCTCTGATCCCAGGCTCAGCTGGTCCATCAAGGACTACAATCTCTTCCTTTGTATCCTATACCAAAACTAGAGAAGGCGAGGGGAACAGGGCTTTTTTTGTCTATCAGGTTTCCTGGGTGCCCTAATTCAGGCTGAGGAATAAGAGCTTCATGTGGTAGTACACTTATCCCACCTTGGGTCCAGTACTGAGGGACCTGAGAGATAGTAGCTATAATAACTGCAAAGCCAAGAGACACAGTGAAGATATAGCAAGGGGAAAGGTACCATCCATCCAAGGTAACCATCTATCACTAGCTTAAAGAACAAATAGGAAAAACTTCTAATAAAAAGAAGAAATATTATGAGTTAAGAGAACCCCAAGATAAACCCCCATGACATTAAAATAATTCTGCAATAATTATAAGTAGAATCATAGGGGGTAAAATGAACTAGGCATAAACACTCCAAGAATGCTTGAAAGGGCCACTAAAAAATGAAGTAATAATTGAAGAAAAAAAGAATGAAATTAGAATTCAAGGAAGAATTTGGAAGAAGGATAAAAACCTGGAAAAAAAACAAAACCTGGGGGAAAACCTTTACTGAAGCAAGGGACACTGAAAAGTAAGATGGAGCACAAAGAACTCAAAAGCTTAATGACACAACAAGCAATATTAGAACAAAGTCAAAAGATCAAAAATTGGAACATGTAAAGTATCTCCTTCCAAAAAGTAACTAAAGTGGAAAACAGGATAAGGGGAAAGAATTTAAGAATCACTGGGATTGGGGCAGCTAAGTGGTGCAGTGGATAGAGCACTGGCCCTGGAGTCAGGAGAACCTGAGTTCAAATCTGACCTCGGACACTTAATGCTTACTAGCTGTGTGACCCTGGGCAAGTCACTTAACCCCAATTGCCTTACCAAAAAAAAAAAAAAAAAAAGAATCACTGGGATCTATGTGAAAACCAGGATAAAACCAACAATCTGGATATCATATTTCAAGAAATTATAAAAAGAAAACTGCCCAGCACCATTAGAACAAGAGAGCAATATGAAAATAAGTCCACGGGTCCCCTTAAAAAAGAGAACTTAAGATTGTTGGAAATGTAGTCATTAAATTTCAGAGGTTCCAGGTCAAATAAACATTACTTCAAGCAGGAAGAGAGAAATCACTTAACAAAGACCCATATCCAGGATCATGCAAAATTATGCAGCCAATATGAGAAGGGAAAGAAAAACTGGAATATGATATACCAAAAGGTTAAAGAAAAAGACCTACAACCAAGAATAAATTATCCTACAAAGTTAAGCATAATCCTACAAAGGAGAAAAAAAAGAGAGAACTTTGTAGAATTGATGACTTTTAAGCATTTCTGTTTTGTTTTGTTTTTTAAAACAAAATTGAGCTGGGTAGAATCTAGAACGAAAAATAAATATGGACAACTTGAAAGGGCTAAATGATGATCAAGTGTTTGTGTTCCCCAAAGAGAAGAGGTCCCTTTAGAATTCTACCTTTAAGGGTTAAAGAGGGAACAAAGAAAGGTAAACTCAAGGCCTGGGTATTTTTTGTTTCTGTTTTTAAAAGAGACAAGGAAAAGGAATATATTAATCTACAAGCATTTATTAAACACTTAATATTTGCCAGGGCACTGTGCTAACCAGTAGAGATATAGAGAAGGGCAAACAGTACTCACTCTTAAAGGAAGGAAAAAGGAAGATGAAGGGAGAATATTTCTTCAAATTAGACTTGTCATCTGGAACAACCTTCTAAATGGTATCCCTGTTCCGATCCATCCACAGCACAGCTGCCAAAGTGGTTTTCCTAAGGTTCACATATGACCATGCATCTTACTTATTTAAATTTAAGAAACACTAATGGTTCCCTATCACTTCTAGGATCAATATAGGTTTTTCTCTGCTTAACTTTCTAAGAACTCACAGCCTAGCTCCAATTCACCCTTCCAACCTCATGATACACAACTCTCCTTCCTGCATTCCATAGCCCTCCTAGTTGTTTCTGGCCTGCACCAGCCTCTTATCTAAACTCCTTCAGGCCATACCTTTGCCCACTCCTTTCCTGCTTTGAATTTGTCTTTGAAGGACACATCATCAACTGCCATAAAGTGAGACCTCAAAGGAGGTCCTGGAAGGAGCTAATCACCTGACTTCCTCAATGGATCTTTCTCCAGGCTCAGGTACTCTGCCTGGACTCACTCCTGGATGGCTAGCGCACTCCCAGCTCAGCATACCCGCTACATCCCCGTGATTCTGTACAAACTCCATTCCCTAACCCCAACTGAACCCTACCTTGCTCCCCTCACTCTCTCTACCCTGCCTCTACCCATCTCTGTCACTGTGTTCACCGGAGAGCCTGCTCCAAAGGTAACACACCTGCTTTCACCTTACACCTCTTCCTTTTAAGACTCTCTCCATCTCCTGGCTCACACTTCTGAACTCCGACTCCCTCCTGGGGACACGGCATCCCTGGCCACCTTGCACTACCGGTCGTACATTTCCCCCCTTCCATACCGCTTGCTGCTTGTGGCAAGGAAGTCAGAACACTCCTTGCTCCCCAGTGCCATTTGCAGACCCTACTACCGGCACTCAGCAACATCTCTTATGAGATTAATTCAATCCATATTTATCACTTCAAGATTCTGTCTGAGGGTTATTATCTACTTACTCCTAAGACACTCTTCCCTTTTCACTACCTCTCCTTTTTATAGGCATTGAGGTGGCACAGTAGATAGAGCACTGGGCCTTGGAGACAGGAAGACTGGAGTTCAAACTCAGCCTTAGCTACTTACTAGCTGTGTGACCCTGGGCAAGTCACTTAACCTCTATGTGCCTCGTGTTTCCTCAATGGTAAAATAACTTCCAGGGTAGTGGTTGTGATAATATTTGTAAAGTGGCCTATGGTAGATGCTTTAATAAATCCTTCCTTCTTATGTAAGATTTCCTGGACCCTCCCCCTCCCTAACTGATTCACAATCCCATTTACCACACTGACTTCCCAAACCTTTTTATCCCTCCCTCTTCAGGCCTCTCACTGAAACCCCTCTATTCACTTTCTCAGCTAAAAACCCTGCCTCAGACCATTTTCTGAGACTTCCCTCTTCTCTCCTAATTTATTTCATGCCACTCAGGCATCTCTTACAATCTCTTCCCTCACTCCTATTTTATATGAAAAGGTGGTGTTTTCTATGCTAAAGCAAGTCCCTCTACATGCACTAGTGAGCCTATCCTGTCTCATCTTCTCCAGCAGATTGCCCTTTCTATCACCCCCACTTTCTTCCTATTCTTCAATCTCTTCCTATCTACTGGCTGCTTCTCTGCTACCCATAAATACGCCCATGTTTCTCCTATCCTTAAAAATCTATTACTTGAGGGCAGCTAGGTGGCGTAGTAGATAGAGCACCGGCCCTGGATTCAGGAGGACCTGAGTTCAAATCCGGCCTCAGACACTTGACACTAGCTGTGTGACCCTGGGCAAGTCACTTAACCCCAATTGCTTCACACCAAAAAAAAAAAAAAATCTATTACTTGATCGAACCATCCTCAGTAATGATTGTCCTGTATATCTGGCCCCTCTGTAGTTGGAAAAAATAATCTCTATGTGTTAGGTGCCTCCACTTCTCTCTTCTAAACCTTCTTCAGGTTGGCTTCTAGCCATATCATTCAACTGAAATGGCTCCCTCCAAAATTACCCAAAGATCTGTTCATTGACAAATCCAATGCTCTTTTCTGAACCGTCATCTTTCTTGTCCTCTCTGTAACCTTTGACACGGTTAGCCACTTTATTATCTTTTTTATCTTTATTATCTCTTTTTTCTAGGGTGTTTTTTGAAGGGAGGAGGGGAGAGTGGGTGGGGAGGTTGATCACTGCTGTTTCCTGGTTCACCTTCTATCTGTCTGGCCACTCCTCCTAAGTCTCCTTTGCTGTATCTTCATCCAGGTCATGCCTGCTAACAATAGCAGCCCCCAAGACTGTCCTGGGGCCTCTTCTCTCTTTATACTATCACACTTAGTGATCTCAACAGCTTCCCCAGCTTCAATAATCTATTGGGCTGATCCTTCCACCTATTTATTTAGCTCTGATTGCCCTCCTGACCTTCACTCACATCAACAATTGCCTATTGGACATTTGGAGATGCCCAGAACAGAACTCATTTTCTTTCCTACCAAACTCTCCCCTCTTCTGGCTTCCCCATCACCGTGGAGGGCACCGGCATTCGCCCAGTCACCAAGGCTGGCAACTCTGGTGCCATCTTTGAATCCTCACTTGCACTCCCCCCACGTATCTAAGTTATTGCCAAGTTTTGTCACTTCTACCTTCACAACATCTCTAGTATGTCTCCTTTCCACTCACTCTCCACGGCCCTGGTCCCAGGCCCTTATCACCTCACACACCTAGACTCCTGACATTGTCTTCTAGCTGGTCTCTTCCCACTCTAGTCTATCCCCTACTCGGCTGCCGAAGAGATCTTCCCAAAGCACGGGCGTGACCTTGTCACTCCCCCACTCAGTAAACTCCCATGGCTCCCCATGACCTCTGTCTTTCCTTCTGACTTTACCATTACTACCCTGCGCATACTCCAGGATCCATCTGCCCCATCTCCTGACTCTGCCTGTTCACTGTCTGTCTACCACGCTGGGAATGCTCTCCCTTCCTACCTCTGCTTCCTGATTTCCTTCCAGACTCAGCTCAAATCCACCTTCAGCAAGAGGGCTTTCCTGGTCTGCACCCTACTGCTAATGCCTTCCCTCAGATTACCTCCCATTTACCCTTGATATAATAAAAATGATTTAAAAGTTGTCTCCTCCTACAATGTAAGCTCCTTGACGGCAGGCACTGTGTTTTGCCCCTTTTTGTATTCCCAAAGTAGTGAGTATTTAGCACAGTGGTACGTGGCGGGTTTACATAGTACTAGGTACTATGGAGGACACAAGAACCTAGATTTTCCTCCTCAATAGAATTGTTTCCTTTTGTCTCTCTGCCCTGAAGTATTTTATTTTATTTTATTTTAGTGGGGCAATGGGGGTTAAGTGACTTGCCCAGGGTCACACAGCTAGTAAGTATCAAGTGTCTGAGACCGCATTTGAACTCAGGTCCTCCTGAATCCAGGGCCGGTGCTTTATCCACTGCACCACCTAGCTGCCCCAAGAATCTAGATTTTGAAGGATTAAGAGTCCAGTTAACACCATGGCAGTTTCACCCAGAAGATTCAGACCCATGAAAATAATCTGCAAATTGCAAAGAAAAGTGCGAAATGCAGTATAGATTACAGATTTACTAGAAGTTCAAAGAAGAGAGAAATCACTGGGGTCTGGTATAGTCACCAGAGACTTCATGCAGTTGGTGAGACTTGAGGTGGACCTTGAGAGAGGTATTTCAGGAGGTAGAGAGGAAGGAAGGTAATCTTCCCTGGGGTGGAGGATGGTGTGAACAAAGCGGCAGAGTAGGGAGTGTCTGCAGGACAATGAGGACACTGGCTTGGCCACACAAGAGGGGTCTGGAGGGAACGGTAGCAGATAAGGCAGGTAGGGCGAGTGTAACCAAACTGTGGAAAGCTGAATAGCGGACAAAGAAACTATCCACCTGCTCGCTTGATCTGAGGAAAATTGTCATATTTGCTAAGCCTGGCTTGCCTATCCCCAGACCTCCCCATAGGCTTCCTTACTTCTCCTTCTCAGAGGGGATCTAAAGAACAGATTATCCATTAGGAGACAAGTATGGAGAACCTAACCATGCTACTAATTGAGCAACACAACTCTCTTTACAGGCTCAGCCACAACCAGTCCCTTTTCTGCCCACCACCCTATGACACAGGCTGTGAGAGATGACCTGGCTAGCACCCTTCAATATAAACATTCTGCTCAGCGTGACCCTTCCCTGATGAGACCCGCAAGTGTTCTTATGTGTAGGGAGTCACTTGACATCCAAGAGCAAATGCTTACTATCACATTTGGGGTGTTTAGGACATCGCTGTCCATTTCCTCACAGAAGAAGCAAAAAGTTCAGTTCTCTCCTCTTTTCCTTAAAAAAAAAAAAAAACAACAATCAGACCTCCCAGATGCATTCATATGCAAAAAATCCCATCTGATCAGGCCAGATGTAAACATTTTTCCTTTGTGACCTATTATGTAACTAGAAAACTTCATGCAATTTTTTAAAAGACAATAAAAACCTATTTTGGGTAAGCTGTAACACAATGGAAATTAAAAAAAAAATACAGATCCCACCCAGAATCACTGCATAAACACATTTTTTTTTCCTAAGTGAAAAATTTTAAATGGATTATAGCAAATGAGAAAAAAGTTTAATGAATGTTTTTAGGAGATAAAAACTTGTGTTTTCTATTCACCTACTCAACTGCATTAAAAAAAACTGATGGGGGCAGCTAGGTGGCACAGTGGATAGAGCATCGGCCCTGGAGTCAGGAGTACCTGGGTTCAAATCCGGCCTCAGACACTTAACACTTATTAGCTGTGTGACCCTGGGCAAGTCACTTAACCCCAATTGCCTCACTAAAAAACAAAAACAAAACCAAAAAAACAAAAAATTGATGCATCGTGCTGTAGTTTATTATTTATTTACTCAATTTTATTGTTGATCAGTTGTTTTTCAGTCATGTCTGACTCTTTGTGACCCCATTTAGGGTTTTCTTGGCAGAAATATTGGAGTGGTGTGCCATTTCCTTCTCCAACTCATTTTACAGATGAGGAACTGAGGCAAACAGAGTTAAGTGACTCGCCAAGGGTCACATGGCTAGGAAGCGTCTGAGGCCAGATTTGAATTCAGGAAGATGAGGCTTCCTGACTCCAGGTTCGGCACTATGGTGCCACCTAGCTGCCCATTCATTCAATACCTATTAATAAAAAGTTAAAAACTTATCAAAAGCTTTAATTATCTCTAACTCTTCCACCCCAACTTGAATCAAATCATACACAGGAAATAAGGAATGAACAAAAGCAAATACCAACTTCAAATAAAATCTGGGGAAAGAGGTAGGGGCTCACAGACTGGGACAGCAGTAATACTTGAGCTTGGCCTCACTCAGTTTAATTCAATAGACTTCTAAGACTGTGTGTAAAACTCAGTTTTAAGCTCCAAGGAAACAAAGATAAAAGTGGATACTTCCAGGGGCAGCTAGATGGCGCAGTGGATAGAGCACTGGCCCTGGAGTCAGGAGTACCTGAGTTCAAATCCAGCCTCAGACACTTAACACTTACTAGCTGTGTGACCCTGGGCAAGTCACTTAACCCCAATTGCCTCACTAAAAAAAAAAAAAAAAAAAAAGTGGATACTTCCTGCCCTCAGGAAGTTTACATCCTAAAAACCAGAACTGAGTAATTATATTGTCCAAGAAAACAGTTGAGAAAATATACATCCCTCCTGACTCGGAAGAATCCCCCTGATTAAAGGAGTGAAAGACTGATGCATATCCAGTCAAGTCAACAAGCATTAATTAAGCACCTACTTATAAGCCAGGCACCAGGCTAAATTCCAGGGATAAGCAGAGATGCAAACACAATCCCTAACCATAAGAAGCTTCCATTCTAAGGGAGGAACAATAGGAACACAACAGTGCAAAGGGAGGATACAATACACAAACCAGGAATATCAGGATGTGTGAATATTCAGAATATTTAAATATCAGAATAAACCAAGGGGAGTAAAGTGTAAGGAGGCTGAAAATGTAGGAAGATTGGGAAGTCTTTGAAGACAGAGGATTTTATATTTGACCCTAGAGGTATTAGGGGGCAGCTAGACCAGGGCTTCTTAAACTTTTCGCACTCATGATCTCTTTTCCCCCAAGAAATTTTTATATGACCCTGATATATAGGTATATAAAATCTTTTACTACTGCCAAATTTTTTGCAACCCCCACATTCAGTTACACGACTTCCATATGGGGTGTCAACCCACAGTTTAAAAAGCTTTGAGTTAGATGGTACAGCAGATAGATTACTGGGATTGGAATCGGGAAGACTCCTCTTCCTGAGTTCAAATCTGGCCTCAGACACTTAGCTGTGTGACCCTGGGCAAGTCACTTCACCCTGTTTGCCTCGGTTGCCTCATTTGTACAATGAGGATAACAATGGCACCTCTTTCCTAAGGTTGTTACAAGGATTAAATGAGATAATTCCTATAAAGCCCTTAGCACAGTCCCTGACACATAGTAAGACCTATATAAATGTTAGTTGTCATCATCATGATTGTGGGAATAATGAGAAATGAGTTTGGAAAGGTGGGCTATAATTTTACACAAATAAAATCAATATTGCTAAAATTAGAAAGGAAAGAGTTAACTGGGGGGAGGGGAAGCTTTACAAATTTCTCTTATAAAGTTCTCATTTCTAGGATATATAAGGAACTGACTCAGATTTATAAGAAGCATCCCCCGACTGATAAATGGTCAAACGATATGGTCGGTCAGTCAGTCGATACATATTTATTAATTGTCTTCTATGTGCTGGGCATCATGCTAAGTGCTAGGTATACACAGTCAGTCCCGGCCTTTAAGTAGCTCTAGTGAAGGAGATAACATTCAAACAACTTATGTACAAACAGTTTTCAAAGGAAGAAATCCAAGCTATCAGTAGTCACATGAAAAAAGACTTCAATCACTAGTAATGAAAGACTTGCAAATGACAGTAGATTTGAAGTTCCACCTCATACCCATCTGATTGGCAGTTAACAAGAACAGGAAAATGACAAATGTTGGAAGGGCTGTGGGAAAACAGGCAAATTCATGCACTGTTGGTAAGGCTATGAATTAGTCCAACCATTCTGAAAAGCAACTTGGAACTATGCCCAAAAGTCATTAAACTGTGCGTGTCAGTCAAAGGGATCAAAGAAAGAAGAAAAGGACCCCAAAGTATAAGAATATTTATAGCAGCTCTTTTGGTTATGGCAAAGAACTAGAAACTTAAGGAGGTGACAAGGGTCACACAGCTATTGGGGGATGACTGGATAGATTATGGTATATAAATGTACTGGAACACTCTTATGAGCTAAGAAAGAATGAGAATGGGAAGGTTTCTATGAACTGAAGTGAGCAGAAAGAGAATAATTTATATAGCAATAGCATTGTAAAGACTAGCAAATTTGAAAATCTTAAGGTCTCTGATCAATGCAATGGCCAATCATGACTCCCAAGAACTGATAATGATCCATGTTACCTGCCTCCTAACAGAAAGGTAGGTGATGGACTCTGTATATAAAATGAGACTTACATTTTAGTACACTGCCAATGTGCAAACTTGTTTTGTTTGACTATGCATATTTTTAAAAAATTAACATTAATTTTTATCTCTCTTCCACCTCTGCCCACCCCCAAATTAAGAAAGAAAAGAAAAAAAAACCCTCTGTAACAACTATGACTATATCTCGCAAAGTGCTCACCCACCCTGAGAATGGCATACCTCATATACTTAATGCACTTTTGGTGCAGAGTATTGGTGTATATGTTGTAAGCCTCATGAGCAGGGACTGTTTAGCTATCTTTGTATTTCTCCTGGTTCTTAGTACAATGCTTTATATATAGTAGGTGCTTTAATAGGTACATTAACGAATGGTTGTTGGGGGCAGCTAGGTGGTGCAGTGGATAAAGCACTGGCCCTGGATTCAGGAAGACCTGAGTTCAAATTTGACCTCGGACACTTGACACTAGCTGTGTGACTCTGGGCAAGTCACTTAACCCTCATTGCCCTGCAAAAACAAAACAAAAATAACAAATCAGTGAATTGTGGAAGCAAATACTGGGGTACAATAGGATATCAGAAGGAAAACACTACTACCCTGCCTTTGGAAAGCTTACAGTTTTGTTGGTGAGACTATGAATGTTACTGACAACTGCCTTAAGGTTTACAAAGTGCTTTACATATGGTATCTCATTTGACCCTCTGAAGCTGATATTATTATCACCACCATCTTGCAGATAAGGAAACTGAGACACAGGAAGCTTAACTGCCTTGCCAAGGGTCACACTGTGAGGAAGTATTAGAGGGGCCTGTCCAAGGAGACTCTGCACTTGAGGGGGGCTTTTGGTCAAAGGGAAACTGAAGTTCAGAGAATAATTAAGAATTATGAATCAGAATTTTCAAGTGGGAAGTCTTAGACAGCAAGGTTCATGTTTACATGGAGCTTCCCTGGTTCTGATTTATTGATCCCAGGACAAAGGACACAGGAAGGATGTGCACCAACCAGCTCCTTAACAGAACAACAGGAATCTCCTTTGTCGCTTTGTCGTGCTTTTGGGACATGCTACAACACCCATTAGATCCAACTGGAGAAGGCCAGCTTAGGCAAGAATGCAGGATGGTTTGTGTTGGCCAACTATCCACTATGAGCTAGAAAACCCTCCTCATCACACACAAAACAAAATATTCAAGTGAATTCTACGAATTTACCAACTCAGGATAAGAAAAAAATCCCCACATGCCTATTATTAGACTATTCAGGAGGCTAGGTCAGATAAAGATGCACACCCAAACTGGCATAATTTCACAGAATTACAGTGTCTGAGTTGGAAGGGAACCCAGAGTCATCTAGTTTTAACCCTCCTCCCTCAAAGCTTTTCCTCTCCAATATACCTTACAAATGATCATTTCAAATGATCATTTAACCCCTCTAATGGGTCTGGGGGTGGGAAGTGGGGGTGAGGGCAGGGGGAGACAGGCACCACCTCCCAAGGCATCTCATTCCATTGTAGAGTAGCTCTAATTATTAACAAATGTTTCCATACATAACACCTAAATTTCCCTTTTTGCAACTTCCATTCATTTTGCTCCCAAAGAAAACAAGTCCAATCCCTCTTCCACGTCTCTCCCCTCCCCCTCCAGTCTGATCTTTTCCAGGCAAAGCACCCCTTGTTCTTTCAACTGTTCTACAAACGGCAGAAATTCAAGGCTGTTCTTCAGATGTTCTCCTACTTATCACTCTCCTTTCTCCAGTGCGGTGCCCAGGACTGAACACAGTACTTCAGGCGTGGGCCAACCAGGGCTGAGTACCAGCAGGACTATCGCGTCCTTATTTCTGGGAAATATGCCTGTGAAAGGGCAGCTAGGTGGCGCAGTGGATAGAGCACTGGCCCTGGAGTCAGGAGGACCTGAGTTCAAATCCAGCCTCAGACACTTGATACTTACTAGCTGTGTGACCCTGGGCAAGTCACTTAACCCCAATTGCCTCACCAAAAAAAAATAAAATAAAATAAAAAAAAAATTTTTAAAAGAAATATGCCTGTGAATGAAAGCCAAGAATGGGCGTCTTTCTAGAAAATCTCACTCTCTGGGGCCGCCATATTATGCTGAGCCTGCAGTTCATATCTCTGACCCTATTCACCATCAGACAAACTCCCGACTGACCATGTTTCCCCCATCTTGTACTTGTGGCTTCCTTGCCATTACATGGTTAGGCCTTGCAGAGCCCTCACTCTGGGCCCCCAGGTAGCACCTGGGTAGCCCCCTTTCTGAGAGAAAGGTCTAGGTCTAACCAGATTGTGTTACAGACTGACTCAATCTGTAGGTTTCTTTGGGGGTTAAGTGACTTGCCCAGGGTCACACAGCTAGTAAGTGTTAAGTGTCTGAGGCTGGATTTGAACTCAGGTACTCCTGACTCCAAGGCCAGTGCTCTATCCACTGCGCCATCTAGCTGCCCCAACCTCATTTGTTATTAGGTACCTATTGGAGTCACAGAATGTGACAGGACATCTAGTCCAGCCCTCTTGTTTTACAGATAAAGAAAGGGAGGCCCAGAGAAATGAAGCACCTGGTCTAAGGACATAATCACAGGCAGAGCTGGGGCTAGACCACTGTCTTCTAATCTCCACACTGACATACACTGGGGGGTGGGGGGGCTGTGCTATTGGGAGAGGGTAGTTAGGAAGGTGAGGAGTGGGGAGGGTCTAGATTAGAAAGGCATAGGCCTGAAGGCACTACAAAGCTTGTAGTCTCTCTCCTCACTTCCTGTGACCTCACTAATTTACACATATGCTCCGTGTTTCTCAGTCCCACACCTCACCTCCCACCACCTTTTGCACATCCAGGTACAGACAGATAATCTGGAATTCCAAATGTTTTCTGATCTCAGAGCACCCTGACCAGACTTGGCAAGGTAGATACCCATGCCTTTTTGACTGGCTCAGATTCTTAGCTTTCTCCCTTCTAGATTCTTGCCACTGGGCTAGGAGCAGATTCAGAGAAAGATGCTAAGAAAGCAAACATCTTCCACTAGGTATTGTTGAGTGACACTCCCCATGACACCAGTCCCAAGGAGCAAAAAGGGGTTGGGGAAAGAGAGAATGGTCAGTAGTGAATTCACGCTTCCAATCTCGGCTGAAACCGATCTCTCCGAGATCAGCGATGATCTCTCAACTGCCAAAGCACCTTTGGACACCGCTGACTACTGCTTCCTCCTTCATAATCTCTCTTCCCTTCAGTGACACTCTTCTCCCCTGGCTTTTCTCTTGTCCGACCACTAATTCTCAAGTTCCCTTTGCTAGATTTTCATCCATATATCCCTACAGTCTATCATGAGATCCAGTGCTGCAATGCCAACTGTCTGATGGAGCACTCAGCCTAGATGTTAAATTGGTATCTTATGCTCAGCATACCCCAAACATTCTCTTTCCCTGTAATCTTACCCTTCCTCCAAATCACCACTGTCCTTCTTGTCATCCTTGCCACCCCAGACCACCCTGATGTGCCACATGAATGAATGAATGAATGAATGAATGAATGAAAAAGCATTTATAAAATGCTGCTACGCACCAGCACTGTGCTGATGGCTGGGAATACAAATGAGGAAAAGCAAGATACTCCCTGACGGAGCTTAGGTTCTAACAGAGGAGACATGTAGAGGGGAATGGTGTCCAGAGAGGAGGGAAGGCACAGTAATGGTAAGTGTTTCCAGTTGATTGATATGGCCTTTCCAGGAATGTGAGTGTTGATTCGATCATTCTTTCCAGAGAAGAGATAGAGAAGGAAAATGGCGAGAGTGTAGTGTCAGGGCTTTGGGGCTTGGCAGCGAGGCGGGCACAATGAAGAGAACCCTGGGCTTGGATTCAGGAAGACCTGAGTTCAAACTTGTTCCTGGGAAAGTCACTTAACTTTTGCCTGCCTCAGTTTCCTTCACTGTAAAATGGGTATACCAGTAGCATCAACTTCCCAGGATTGTTCTAAGGATCAAATGAGGGGGCAGCTAGGTGGCGCAGTGACTAAAGTACTAGCCCTGGATTCAGGAGGACCTGAGTTCAAATCCGACCTCAGACACTTAACACTAGCTGTGTGACCCTGGGCAAGTCACTTAACCCTCACTGCCCTGCCAAAAAAAAAAAAAAAAAGAAAGAAAGAAATGAATAGAATTGAATTGAGAGACAAGAAAGCACCCTGAACTCACAGTTTGTTCAAGAGTCTCTAGACTCGGGAGAAGGTCTTCAACGAGGGAAGGCCAACAAAGCTCTGTAAATGGCGGGGGGAGGAGTCTGGCCCAGGCCCCCAAGGAAGGAACCCTCCTTCTTCTGTACCTCATCACGTTCAGCAATAAAGTATGACATTTCCACCTCTGAAACTGCCCACCAGGTAAGTGGATCCCTTTAAATACGGTTTTGCATCTGACAGAAGAGATCAGATCACAGCGTTCCAACAAGAAAGCTCTTTCCTGGAATTACGCACAATGAATCGTCTGGTTTCCATTTGACTGCCTGGGTCTGTTTTATAACTGCCTTTTCATGATCGCTTTAAAGAGAGGCCATCCCCTGACATAATGCAAGAACAATGAGCGCAGACCCATCTGTGAGATCTGTCGGTGGAGCTCCCTGTCTTTTTGTTTTTCCTCCTTCCTTAAGATTCATTTGGCTTTGCAGCTCCATCATGCCTATCCTTCCCCCCTCTCCCTTTAAGCCAGACTATTCAGCTGAGCATTAAACCAGAGAATCAACATGTATTTACTGAACTATATAAATATTGTGCTCGCACCGGCCCTGGAGTCAGGAGGACCTGAGTTCAAATCCGGCCTCAGACACTTAACACTTACTAGCTGTGTGACCCTGGGCAAGTCACTTAACCCCAATTGCCTCACCAAAAATAATAATAATAATAATAAATAAATAAATATTGTGCTCTATGCTAGAAGCCAAAAAGGACATAAGAAGATGAGAAAAGTAATCAGCCTCTACTGTCAGGGAGCTTACACTCTTTGGTGGTGGTTGGGAAAGGAGTGGGGGAAAGACTTAATGGTTGTCATCATCTACCATCATTGTCCATGAGTCCAACGTCACCTTCATATCTCCAGAATATGGGCTAACAAAAGGAAGTAGTTTTAGTGAACCTCTTTCCTCACTTCCCCTTGAAACCTATGTCTAGTTCCTACCTAGTGGCATTTAGCCATATATGTAATATGCATGAATTTGTGATGCGCTGCCCAGAATTTCGGAAAGGTGTCATGCTAGAGAGCAGAGTCAGAACTTGGCTGAACAAAATTACTCTAATTCATCCCGCTTTGCCTACTGGATTAGAAACAGCCAGCACATACTGCTTCCAAGAACAAGCCAGGGTATGTTTCCCCTTCGCCTTCATCCATATGACCTGGAAGAGACTTTGAGGAACCTGCAGCACAAAGGCAACTTCCAGCAACAATGCTAATGACTGTCCATCTCCAATCCCTTAGGACTCAGGAACCCAAGTCTTCTTGTCTTAGGCCAAGATGGGGAGAGAAGAGGCTAGAGCACATTCATCCCTCTACCCAATGTCAGCTGGAATGCTGTCAGCACTGAGTTAAGTTGGGGGAATCTCTTGGTCTCTCTTTTTTCGTCACTTCCAACAAAGCATTGTCAGATGCTAGCATCTGGGACCAGTTTTTAAAAAAACAAAAACAAAAACAAAAAACAAAGTTCCCTGATCTGGTACTACCAGAGAGAAGTGCTATATTTTAGCCTTGTAAACACATCGAGCACCCGAGGGCAGGAGTGCTATGTATATATACAATAGACACATATGTCCTATCCTTTGTTCGAGGAGCCTGCCGACTCTGATCAGTGGCTGGTGCCAACAGGAGAAAACAATTCCTTACTTAACTATGCAACACAAGAGTGGTTTTACTTTCTGGCAAATCCCCAAGCCATAATTAATGAGGGACTCCAGTTGAGGAATGCTTGGGTTACAAGTGACTTTGATCTCATTCTCTATTTCTTTCCCTAACATGATTTTATATTTTTACGACTTGCTGTTTTTGAGGTTAGTGTTGGTTTGGTGTTGGGTTTTTTCTTCTCCTTTAAAAAAATTTTAAAAATTGTTTTCTCCAGCCTCGGTGACGGTGGTGATGCTGCTGCTAAGGTGTGGGGCTCCACAGTTTCAGCTTGGCCATGAGCTCAGTCTGACTTAGCACAGCCGAAGGAAGAAGGCACTAGTTAAACCGCCGTGCGCCTCAGAACCCAGAACCACTGTGACTAACGGATGGCAGACACTCACTTCATCCAAGTATCAAAGCTGGAATGTTGTGGCCTCTAACGCTCTATTTCCCACGGGCTCTGTGAATTCCAGCTTTCTGAGGCCCCCACTCATTATCATGTTTTCAGCATGAGGGATGCATTTGTATTTAACAGGTCACAGGACTATTCTTAGTGAAAGGGAAACAAGCTGAGGGTGAGTGAGGCTTCCTTGTTTCACTTTTACAAAAGGTGAGGGATCTGACAGGGTAGATTTCTTTGTGCAGCCACAGTTACTTGGAAATGAGTTATCCTCATGCGCCTCTTGGCTGGCTCCTGGAGTAGGGAGGCCCTCATGATGCCCTCACAACAGACTGGCCAAACTTGAGTCAGGCCAAACTCCCAGATGCTGATCAATCCCTTCAGCCTCTCTTAAAGGACAACTTCTGTCTACCTTCTCTGCCCAAAAGAAGAGATCATGCTAGCTTGACTCAATGGCAAGAGGAGTTGAGCAGACTCCTTTAAAAGAGAGGGACAAAAAAAGTCAGGAGAATTTTCCTTTAAGTCTTTTTTGTTTGTTTGTTTTTTGTTTTTCGGTTTTTTTGGTTTTTATTGTTTTTATTGTTTGGGGTTTTTTTTGCAGGGCAATGAGGGTTAAGTGACTTGCCCAGGGTCACACAGCTAGTAAGTATCAAGTGTCTGAGGCTGCATTTGAACTCAGATCCTTCTGAATCCAGGGCTGGTGCTTTATCTACTGCGCCACCTAGCTGCCCCCAAAAGAAGTCTTTCTTAAGCATAGATCTCACCACACCACTCCATCACTCAGAAATCTTCAGTGGCTCTCTGCTGCCTATCAAGTAAACTCATTCGAGGCTTTCCACAACTGGCCATCCCCTTATCTCATCATCCCCCACTTTACCCTCTATTCTCCAGCCACACTAGACTATGCCATGCTTCCAAATATATACACTCTGTCCCCTGCACTTTGGCTCATTCTGCTTCCTAGGCCCAGGATGTCCTTCTCTCCCTTCTTTGCCTACTGATTTTTCTAAAGCCCAATTCAAATGACGCCTCCTCCATGAAGCCTAGAACTTACATTGCCTTTTGTCTTAGGACTTTCTAATGTACTTATCTTATCTTATTTTATTTTTGTTAAGTGACTTGCTCAGAGTCACACGGCTAGTAAGTGTCAAGTATCTGAGGCCACATTTGAACTCAGATCTTCCTGAATCCAGGGCCAGCACTTTATCCACTACGCCACCTACTTGCTCCACCTAATGTACTTATTATGTAATAATAAAAATTATATTTTTTGTAGTTGTGTCATTTTCCTCATAGATTATAAGAACAGGAAATTAACATTTCTTGAGTGTTTAATGTTCTAAAAAAACTAAAAGAAATACCTAAAAGTTTAGTCACTCAATTTTAAAATTAATAATGGGGTCAAAAACCTTTGTTCAATAAATACACATTTTTTTTTTTTTTACCATTCAGCTTCATACTGTGGTCCATTAAAGGTGGGAGAGAAAAAAGGAAGAGTAGGAGAGAAAGACAGAGGAAGAAGAGATAGAAACACAGAAATAAAGAGATGTTGAGGGAGGTAGTAGACAGGTAAGAGATATAGAATGATGAGTAGGCTGTAGGCTTATCACTGTTTCCAGATTTTCAACTGATTTTTACTGCCTCCTCATTTTTGAATAGCATATTCATAGGACTCCACGAAGGGGCAAATCATTCTCTCAGTTGGTTCATAAGTGACAAAGAAAATTAGTCCAAGCATTGTCCTGATCTAGAAGGCCAGAGCATTCCTTAATTTTTTTTTCTTTTCTTTTGTTTTTCTTTTTGTTGTGTTTTTTTTTTTGCCCAGGATGTTGGGGGTGGGGAGAGGTACATTATGGAGTTCTTACTGAATATGCCAGGGATCAGCAGCTGGGGTTTTTTTGTTCTTTGAAAAATAAAAGTGGTGAGAGTTCTGTTTTAAATGTAGCACTTTCAGAAAGAAATGACTGAGCAGAAACTTCCCAGAATACAAGATAATTGAGCTGCCCTTGGCCAAAAGAGACCTCTTCTAAACCAATCTCATTTCTGGGTCCTTGGATCTCAGCCAAAGGGACTCTTTCGGGAGCAGATAAAGAGGAAGCGGCATCATTAACCTGTCATCTCCATCCTACCCTAGATGAAGCCAAAAGGCCATCTTGGAACTCAAAAAGAAAAATCCCTTTGGAAAGTTGTCCCTTGTAAGCTTGCTTGCCTGAGCCCTCAGTTGTCTGGTCCCTGCTCATCAATCCCCTTCAATCAAGAGAATCAAGTTTCTGCTAACATTAAAAGTTCTAGACAAGCAAAACATCTGTCACTGGCTTGGTGTTTTCAAGGAAAAACAGGACAACTTGAGTTCACAGGAGAAAATGAGATTTTTCACCTTTTACCCCACCCTCTTGTTCTCATTCTTCACTGCCCACAACTTGGAACTGAAACATTAAAATATCAGCTGTATTTGTGTTCCCTGTTCTTAATTTTTAAGAAAAGAGTGAGTAAAACTTTTTATATTTTTGTTTAAAAAAACCCACCCAGCTATTACACTTGGAAATTAAATTCAGTTGCTTTTTTCTTGTATATGATGCTTGATGGAAATAAAATTCACTTCTAATCTAGACAGACTGGGGCAACAAGGAGGGCCCCCAACACTCTAAAATAATTGACCTGGTCCTTAAGAGGACTATTCAGTGCTAATTTTTCATTTCTAGGACTCCTAGGAAGTGAATGTGGCAAAATGGATTGGCAAGAAATGGGAGCATTGAAAGCTAGTGAAACTTGAAGTTTTTGTCCATCTCTTACATGTGAATAACAACCTATCAACAGGAGCAGCTTTTTTGTGAAAAAGCAATTCAGGATTTATGGACAAATGGAGGAGCAAAGTGATTGATGCAGTTATTAATGCGTCTTATAGAAATGAGCACCTGTTACCAACAGGGTTCATACACATGGTAGGGTAGATTTAGAAAGGAATAAGAAAAGAGAGGAAAGCTGGAGTTAGCAAAGAGGGGAAGAGCAAAAAGGGAGTTTATCATTATGGATACTTCCCTAATCCTCTTTCTAGTTTTTCAAAGTTTGCATCAACCATGGCTCCAAAACCAAGCAAACTGCAAATAGCAGTAAACCAAAGAAATCTTGGTGTGTTTTTTTTTTCCCTCTGTTGTTTTAAAGCAGCTAAAATGAATGCTTTGGTGAGATAAATTAAAAATCAACTTCTTGGTTGCTTAAAATTGTGAGGCCTCCAGCATGGATTTCCTTTTTGCATATTTTTGATTATTTCAAGCTATTCTTTTTTAAAAAAATTAAATTGTCGGGGCAGCTAGGTGGTGCAGAGGATAGAGCACCAGCCCTGGAGTCAGGAGTACCTGAGTTCAAATCAGGCCTCAGACACTTAACACTTACTAGCTGTGTGACCTTGGGCAAGTCACTTAACCCCAATTGCCTCACCAAAAAAAAAAAAATTAAATTGTTTTCAATGAATTAAAAAAAAACCCCTATATTTTATTTCATACTTCCTTCCCTGGGAAAATATAAAAGGCTTGCAATGGCAAAGTTTGAGGGAGGGGTGGGGGAGGGAATTCCTGGGACAAGAGAGGCAGAGACACTCCCAGGAAGGCACGGTTCTTCAGCAGTGGTTCAGGGGCTGGGCTTGCCCTCCCTAAAGTTACCTTTACTAAGGTGGACTATGCTACAAGATAGTGAAGAACTCCTAGGCCCAGGAGAACATTTCCTCTTCCCTAGAAGAGGGATTCACCCATGCAGGAATTCAGAATTCAGAATCCCTCAAATGTCCTCCCTGTCCCGTCACAGGGTGGCCCAACAAAATTTCAATCTGGCCCTCCTACCAAACTCCTACATTCTGAGGCCTGGGAAGGGCTGAGAAGCAGAGGAATTAATCAAACCAATAATCATGTATAAATCTCATATATTGTGTATGTGTGTAAAGAGGCTGGAGTCTAATTGGAAAGACAATGTAGAATTATACATATACTATATGCAAGATTAGCACGCTTTGGGAGGGAGGGCACTAGAATCCAGAGGGAATCAAGAAAGGCTTCGTGTACTAGCTGTGTGACTCTGGGCAAGTCACTTAACCCCAATTGCCTCACCAAAAAAATAAATGATTTTTTTTTTTTTAAAGAAAGGCTTCATGTAGAAGGTAGCCTTTGAAATGGGCCTTGAAGGAAGCTAGGTTAGCTTCAAGGTGTAACAAGGGAGGGAGAGACTAGTTCCCCCAACTGTCAGACCAAAGGTATCATGGGGAAGTGAGTGATTACTGATACGGTTAGAAAAGAAGTGACTAGGAGGAGTTGATTCCAAATTCAAGGAACAGTCTGAGTTAATGGATTCTGAGTCTCGGATACCCTAAGTCCCCATGGAGGGATATCAGTATTTTTGGAGTTCTGAAGATAAAACCTTGGCACACGGGAGTGATCTCACTGAGAGAGTTTCAAGTTCACAGTAGTCTCTGCATGGGAAAAGAAAATGCATTTGGATAAGCAGTAGGTGAGAGGGGTATATATTTCACATATCCTTTTGAAATTCAACCTTGTTGTTTCTTAATGATAAGTAATAATGACAATAATGAGGGTGTCTCCTTGCTGATCCGAAGCCTTTCGATGAAGTCAGAGAAGCCACCGGAGAGAAACATCAGCATCGTTTTTTCAGGATCAAACTCAAGGCATTTGGGGGGGGGACCCATCTTATGGTATCAGCCATCCTGGCATTTCTGGGCGATGTCCCTCTTGACCTTTCCCTCCCCCCCAAAGCTCAGTGAGCAGAACTGTTGAAAGGGGCTACTGGAATCAGTTCTGATCCAGGGCACTGGGACAAACTCCTAAAAGTTTCTACTAAACCAACTTGTAAAAGCTTAATCTGATTTATTTTGGCCCAGGTTTCCAACAAGAGCTTCAGATTACAAAAATAGAGCATGAAAAATAAAAGGAACCGACCTACAACAATAGTGTCCATCCCTTTTCCAAGAGAGAAGCATGAGAAATAATACCATTAACATATTAAATTAAAAAAAAGTCAAAGGGGTTCATCTGCTTTGGCGACTAAAGCCAAGGCCCTAAAACGCCTTCCCCAAGTGAGTAAGCCTATTTAGCCTTCCAGTCTACAAGTCCTGTTATCACTTTCATCTCTCCCCCGGGGAATTATTTATGAAAAACGGTTTCTGAGGCAGCATGACAAGGTGATCTTGAACAGAGACCAGACCGGGCAGAGAGAGGTAAATGAAAGGCCTTGCAAAGGTGACATGGCCATTGGTACCAACAGCCATGGTCATCAATAACTCTGCTGCTCCAAACATTCTCAACACAGAACTCCAAACTCGATAACAACTCCGAGTCTTCCCCCAAACACAAACTGAATCTTTCATGCTGGGCTCCTTCTATTTTCCTGCCAAAGACTTCAGATTGGATTCCTCCCCATCCCCCACTCAGTTTCCTCCCCAACCTCCCAACCCCCACTACCCACATCAGAAACCAATTTGCCTCACAGAGTGGGCTCTTGGAGTGATTTTTTTTTTGTCTCTCTCCAGAAAGATCTCATTTGGAACAGATTAAAAGGAAAATCTCTTGTTTAAAAAGGGGGAAAAAAAGTTTAACATATCTGAGGCTTTGAAGCAGGAACCACTGTGTTCTATGGATGTTCTTTAAAAGGAAGAGAAAAAAAAATAACCTTCGGGGTTTGATGGACTGGATTGCTCTGGGAATTTTAAAAGGAAGCTCCAAGAAGCTCCAATCTGGCTATCTGGTTCCAATCTGGCCCAAGCCAAGAGTGAGTGAAAGCCCCATCCATTTAATTTCTTAGGATCAAGTTTCTGGCTCATAACCCAGTTTCAATAACTCCATTCAGATTGGCACTAATTTAAAAAAAGGGGAGGGGGAAAGGGTTATTTAGATTCTCCTAATTATAGGCCGGTAAGCTTTGACTTTGAATCCTGACAAATTCTGAACAAATTAGACAAATGCGTGTAAATACTTTATAAACCTCAAAGTGCTATAGAGATGTCAGTTATTGTTTATTATTATTATTTATTGTTATTATTATTATTGAGGAAATGGCTTGTGTGAATTCTTAGAAAGGAAACGAGTGATCTCCGTGAATCAGCATGGGTTCACCAAAGACAAGTTATGCCATTATTAACCTTGTCTCCTTTTTTGGATGGCATTCCTATTCTAGTAGATCAGAGGAACGCTGAAGATGTAATATAGTTTGGTTTCAACAACTTGGCTTTCACAATACCCTTATGGACAAAGGGTAGAGATGTGGATTGGATGATCATTCAGTTCAGAGCTAACTTAAAGTCTGAAGACCAGCCATATTGAGGAGGGTCTCTACTGAAGAGCTTCAGGGTGCTGTCCTTTGCTATAGTCCAAGGTTTTTTCATCTTTTTTTTTTTTTTTTAAATCACGGGCCCTTTTGGGAGTGTGATACAGCCTCTGGATCCCTTTTCAGAATTTTGTTTTAAAGTGCATAAAATAGGGGTAGCTAGGTGGTACAGTGGATAGAGCACTGGCCCTGGATTCAGGAGGACCTGAGTTCAAATCCAGCCTCAGACCCTTGACACTTACTAGCTGTGTGACCCTGGGCAAGTCACTTAACCCCAATTGCCTCACAAATAAATAAATAAAATAAAATAAAATACCAAGGACTAAAAAAGAAACCAATTAAATTGAAGTAAAGATGTAACTTTTTCCATCCAAGTTCATGGACTCCTTAAAATCTATTTATGATCCAGGGACCCCAGGTTAAGAATCCCTTTGCTAATCTAATATCAAAGCTTCTTAACCTGTGAGTTGCAACCACACATGGGGTCATGTCACTGAATTTGGGAGTTGAAAAGTTTGGCAGTAAATATTTGATTTGTATAGCTATTTTATACACCCATATAATCCAGGGTCTCATAAAAATTTCTTGGGTGAAAAGTGGTTGTGAGTGGGAAAAGTTTAAGCCCTGATCTATTATCATCTAGTGATATAAAACCACAATTGAAAAGTCATTATTTTCTTTCTAGGGCAGCCAGGTGGCGCCACAGTGCATAGAGTGCTGGGCCTGGAGTCAGGAAAACTCATCTTCCTGAGTTCAAATCTGGCCTCAGACACTTAGTGGCTCTGTGACACTGGGCAGGTCACTTAACCCTGCTTACCTCAGTTTCCTTATCTGTAAAATGAGCTGGAGAAGGAAATAGCAAAACACTTCAGTATCTTTGCCAAGATAACCCCAAATGGGGTCAAAAAGAGTCAGAAACGGGGGTGGCTAGGTAGCACAGTGGATGGAGCACCGGCCCTGGATTCAGGAGGACCTGAGTTCAAATCTGGCATCAGACACTTACTAGCTGTGTGACCCTGGGCAAGTCACTTTAACCCCCATTGCCCCGCAAAAAAACAAACAAAAAAAGAGTCAGAAATGACTGAACAACAAAACTGACATGTAAGTTTTCTTACACATATGTTGCTTATATTCTACCAAAGACATTCTTATTAATGTCTTGGATGAAGAGACAGATAACATCCAATTTTTGGAAGACATGAAATCTGAAGAGTTAGCCAGGATACTGGATGGCATATTGGGATCCCAAAAGATCCTGCTGGGTAAGATGAAAGGATTGAATCAAATAAGATGAAATTCAATAGAGATAAATGCAAGGAAGGTCCTATAATTCTCCTCAATCCCCAAGTCAACTGCTCATGATGATTGGGTGGGTAGGGGAAACAGGGTCACACAACACCTGGTGTGTGTGTGTGTGGGGGGGGGAAGGCCTGGAAGTTGTAGTGGGGCTATGAGTTCAATGTGAGTCCTCAGTGTGACTTTGGTAGCCAAAAAATTAAGTGTGACCTGAGGTTACACTAACAGAGTATGGGGGTGACAGTAGAGGAGGGGAGGAATGAGGTGGTGTGGGGCAATAGAGGTTAACGGTCTTTTGTATTCTGCCTTTGTCAGGCTCTCTCTGGAGCCCTGTTTTCCAAGTACCGTATTTTAGGAAGTATGTTGTCAGGCTACTGTACATCCAAGAGAGGATGACTACGATGATGGTGTGACTTGAGACCACTGATTATATGAAGGAACTGAAAATCCTAAAATAAAACTTCTTTACCTTTTTGATGATTTTTAGACCTTCTCTTTCCTCTGCATGTTTTGTTTTGTTTTGTTTTTTAAATTTCAAGTTATCAAGTATTTATTTTCTCCCTTCTCCTTTCCCTACACTGGAGTGGGGGGCGGGGGAGAGAGAAAAGAAAAAAGACCTTTATAACAAATATGCACTCAAGCAAATGAATTCCCTTATTGGGCATGTCCAAAAATGTGTGTCACATCCTGCATATTGAGTCCATCACCTCTCTCTTTGTCTGGAGGTGGATGGCATTCTTTATCATTAGTCCTCTGGAATAGTGGTTGGTCACTGCATTGATCAAAGTTCTTAAGTGTTTGGAAGTTGGTCACTCTCTTTCATTGTTAAACTTCTTGAAAAAACTGTCTTCACCTGATGCTTCCGCGTCTCCTCAAACCCATGCAAACTTGTTTCCAACCTCAGCACCTCAATGAAACTACCCTCTCAAAGTCCACCTATGACCGACCTCCTAATCAATAAATCCAATGGGCTTTTGGTGTTCATTTCCCCAGACCTCTCTGTGTTTTTTTTAATTAAGTGAAGTTTACAAAGTAACAAAATTCCACTTTCTCTTCCTCCCATAGTTCCTTCCCCCTGCCCCAACTGGGGGAAAATAAAGAAAAGAGAATCTCCTCTAACAAATAGGCACAGTCAAGTAAAACCAGTTTTCACATTGGTCACGTTGCAAAAATATACATCTCGATTTACACCTTGGGACCATTGCCTCCAGCCTACAGACGGGTAGCATGCTTCACCTCAGGTCCTTTGAAATTGGGGTTGGCCCTCTCTATTCCTTCTGATATAGGGGATCACTCCCTTCTGTTGAAAACTCTCCTTCCTGGGCTCAGAGACATCCCGTTTTCTCGGTTTTTCTCCTACCCTGCTAATTACTCCTTTGCTTATTCTGTCCTTTTGTCACCTCCGAACGTGGGTGCTCCTCAAGGGTCTGCCCTTGGCTCTCATTTCTTCTCTCCCTACACCCCTTTGGCAATTTCACTCACTCTGTGTATCACCCCTGTACAGGAATCCCAGTGATTTTCTGGGCACCAGACCTATATCTCCAGTAGCTTTCCAAACATCTGCCCCTGGACATCCTACCAGCACCTCAAACCCAGTTTGTCTCAACCTTAGCTTATTATATTCTCTCCTTCTGGCTTTGCTATATCTGTACCACTCACTCTACCTCCCCTACTTGTTTTTCGTTGTTGTTGTTGTTTTTGTGGGGCAATGAGGGTTAAGTGACTTGCCCAGGGTCACACAGCTAGTGTCAAATGTCTGAGGCTGGATTTGAACTCAAGTCCTCCTGAATTCAGGGCTGGTGCTTTATTCACTGCACCACCTAGCTGCCCCTGCCTCCCCTACTTGCAACTTCAGGGTTGAGACTTCCATCTCCCTAACCTCCCACATCCAATTAGCAAGAGAACTGTCAACCATACTCTGAAACATACTTTACATCCATCTTCTTCTCTCTGTCCTTAGAGCTGCCACCCTAGCATAGGCTCCTCTGTCCTCCACTCTTCTCCCAGCTTCAATACATCTTTCACAACACTGCCAGGATAGGAGCAGCTAGGTGGCGCAGTGGATAAAGCACCAACCCTGGAGTCAGGAGGACCCGAGTTCAAATCTGACCTCAGATACTTAACACTTACTAGCTGTGTGACCCTGGGAAGTCACTTAACCCCAATTGCCCCTCCAAAAAAAAACAAAACCAAAACAAACCAAAAAACCCAAACAAAACACTGCCAAGATAATGCTCCTATGCACAGATCTGGCTATGTCATGTCTCTGCTCAACAAAACCTTGTGGTTCTTTGCCTGCTGATTAAAGTTCACTTCAACCCCTCCATAATACGGTGTCATCTCATCTCTCTCGCCTTATCACCTCCATGTACCAGACAAACTGGTTTTCTCTCCATCCTCTGACAACGTCTTGGGCCTTCCACCTTTGCTCATGCTATTCCCAGGGTATGGTACCCTCCCTCCCTTCCCACCCAATACCACCCCCCTCTTTTAAGCCCAAAGTCAAACACTACCTCTTCAATGAAGCCTTCCCTGATGCTGCTGGTCACTACCACCTCGTACCTCACATAGCACTTTATTCTGTAACTCTCTAGGGTACTTAACCTACTATGTTATATATTATAATTATCTGTGTTTGTGTCTTATCCTACTACTATTTTGAAAACTCCATGCTAGCAGGAACGTGTCTTATCTAAACTGCATACCTCCCTTAGACCTCTAACACAGTGCTCTGCACAAAGTAGGCACTTAATAAATGTTTTTGGAATGAGACTATGTTTAGCTTGGATAAGAGAAGAATTAGAGAGTGGGGAGGGGTTGGGAACTGGACAATGATGGCCATCTTCAAATATTTGAAAGCCTATCCTATGGATGGGGAATTCATCTTTTTCTACTCAGCTCCAAAGAGCAGAATTTGGAGTAATAGGTAAAAAAGGCAAGGGGTGTTAGTTTGATCAATCACTCAATCAACATTTATGTACCAGGTACTGTGCTAAGCACTGATAAAAGGGAAAAGGTCCTAGTTATTCAAACTAATAAGAAGCTGAATGGATCAGCATGGAAGGTAATAATTTCTTCCAGTTCAAGGCTTTACTTGTGAGGAATATTACAAAGGGGATTTTTGATCTGGTTTAGGTTGGCCTATATATTTTCTGAGTATTCTTCTAACTTTGAGATTCTATGATTCTAAGTCCTGTCAACACTTTCATTCATCTTTCCTTTAGGAATTATTTCTGAAAAGAAAAACAAACAAACAAATAAAAAATAAACATTTCTCCAGACAGTATGACAGGGTGGTTCTTAATGGAAAACAGACCAGGTAATCCTAAATGAAGGGCTTTAGTCAGGCAACTCGGTGGCTTGGTGGATAGAAAGCTAGGCTTGGAGTCAGCAGGTCCTGAATTCTAATCTGCCTTCAGACACTTAATTAGCTCTGGGACCCTGGGCAAGCCACTTAACTTCTGCCTGCCTCAGTCTCTTCAACTGTAAAATGGGGGATAATGACAGCATCTACCTCATTGGGTTATTGTGAGAATCACATGAGCAAATATTTGTAAGGTGTTTAACACAGTGCCTGGCACATAGTAGGTGTTATATAAGTGCTTATTCCTTTCCTCCTTCCTTTATTATGTCCCCTAATATTCTGGGGGTATTGGCTTGAACCTGAGTTCTTGGGGCTAGGTCCTTAGCTACCTGCTGTTAGGATTTCCTGATGTGAACCTTCCCCAGGCCTATTGTTTTGTTTGTTTTTTGGTTGGGGCAATGAGAGTTAAGTGACTTGCCCAGGGTCACACTCAGGTCCTCCTCCACTGCTCCGCCTAGCTGCCCCCAAGCCTATTGTTAATAGAGTATGTTTAACATTAGCCTAATACATGGGTCTCCTGATAGTGCCTGCTCCTGAGACCTGTTGATCATATGCCCTTTCTGTCTAATCTAATCCAAGATGTTTCTGGTCTGGCCTGTCCCATCCCTGACCTCATCTGACAGAAAGAGACCTTCCTTCTCTCTGCCATTCCTGGGTCTCTCCCTCCTCTACAAATGCCCCATATGCAAAAGAAATCCTTCCAGTTTCTTGATTGTAGGAGAACTGACACCACAGAACAATCCAACACATCTGGACCAAGGCCTTTGACCTGCTTTCTGGATGAGGTGTTCCACGTTTCTCTCCTGGCCCAGACTAGCTGATCTGGAAGACCCAAGAGTTGGGGTACTTGTCAAGTCTTAGTCACAGACTGGCCAGGAAGGTTCCCCCACAAGGTCTAGAAGTGAGAGGGGGCAGCTAGGTGGTGCAATGGTTTCAGGAGGACCTGAGTTCAAATCTGGCCTCAGACACTTGACACTTACTAGCTGTGTTACTTAAGTGTGTCACTTAACCCTCATTGCTCCATCAAAAAAAAAAAAAGAAAGAAAGAAAAAGAAAGAAGGAAAGAAAGAAAGAAAGAAAATAGAAGTTTGAAATGCCAAAGTGGGAACAAAATCAGGGCACTGTCCAATCGAGGCCCGAGTCTTTCACCAGCCCAGGAGGAAAGTACAAGGAGGCTCTGCTGAGGAGAGTCAGACTTGGGACAACAACCAATCTGCTAAACCATGGTCAAGGAACCACAGTGGCTACCACAGGGCTAGAAGGGAGTCTATAAAGTGGTAGCAGCACAGAAGATGCTTGTTTGCTCTAAGGCCTCTGGGAAACTTCAGCTTTGCAAGCTGGCCTTGCCCCCACAGGGCTCACAGGTCTTAGTGGGCACTGACTGCAACAGGGCACTGGCTTATGGTGGCAAAGGTAGGTGGTGAGCAAGGAGCAGCTCCCAAACGTGATGGCTCGATATGGAAGAAACAGAATGTAAGGGGGAAAAAAATCCCAACGTCATAGTCAATCATTTCTTTTTCATGTAAAATTGGGTATGGGAGCTGTTGACATCAAAATTAATTCTGACTTAAGTGAAATCCGCTGATTCCAGATGGAGTGAAATATAAGAACCTCTGCGAGAAGGTATCAGCCTATGAGTTGAGGACTTTCTTCAGTTATACCAAAAGGCTACATCTGACACAAATCTACATAATTAGTGCAGCGGCAGTATCTTTATAATAACCAGAGACGAGAGAAAGTAAAATCGGGCAGGGAAAGGAGAGGAGATGTTTGATGGGGACAGCTTGCATGGCTTTTAGATTTTTCAAGCAAATATTTCAGAAAAGGCTGCCTGACCATTTATGAATTTCACAAAAATTTCCCAAGCTCAGATTCCCAGCCCTGCTGAAATGCCTGTGGCTATGTGGGCAGGAGTCATGTCAATGAAAATGAGAAGGAAAGGCTACAGTCAGCGGAGACATCTAGCTACATCCCATAGATCTCCAAGCAGACCCAAGCCCTGTGGGAAGTTAGCTACCTACAAACAGAGTCAGTGACCCGATCTCCTTCCCAATGGGAATTTCAGTCTTTTTCAACTCGTTTCCATCCATGATCTACCTATGACTCAGCCACATACCCTCTCCTCCCATCCAGCCATTTGCCTGTCAGATCCCCTATTCCCAAAAATGCACTTCTCCCTGTGGAATTCTATGTCTACACAGATGCCCCAACTCCACAGGGATATACCTATGTCTACACCCCACTCTTCAGTGTCTGCATATGAATGCAAACACAAACCTAGATGCAGACACCCTCAATTCTGTCTTCCCATTATGCTCATCATCACCTACATATATATATATATATATATTTATGTAGACACACAATATATATGTATGTGTGCATATATGCACACACATACATGTGTATGTGTATAATATACATATACACAAACACACACACACACACATATATATATATATATATATATATAAACTTCCTGGTTAGAAAAGCAGCAAAGAGAAGTAAGGAAAACCCACCTAATCATCGATAGCATCTCAGGCCAAAGGCACCGGAGGCCCCTGGTAGTTTGGAGAGTTGAGCTGACGTATGTGAAGGGATTAAAAGGAGGAAGCATGAGAGTGAAAGCCTCTGAGGTCTCTGATTATATCTCACAAATGACTCCTGGCAACCTCTGGGTGTGAGGTTAAAGAGGCTGCTACCACAGATAAACACTGGAACTTCAGCCTGTGGTCTCCAAGAACAAGTATAACATCCCCCATCATTTAGAGTCCTTCACGACCTGGCCCCTTTCTACCTTTCTGATTTTACATTCTCCTTTCCTCTATGCCCTCTATGATCTATTTGCTATTCCTCCATCTCCTGACCCCATGCCTTTGCACTAGCTGTCCCCGGTGCCTGGTATGCCCTTCCCTTTCACCTCTGCCTTGACGTCCTTCTAGACTCAGCTCAAATCCTACCTCCTGCAAGAGGCCTTTCCCAGTCTCCCTACTCCCCTTCACTACTAATGCCTTCACTCTGAGATGACCTTCCACCGATTCTGTGGACACCTTGGGTGTAGAGTTATTTTCTTATTGTTTCCTCCACTAGAATGTGAGGGTGTTTGAGGACAGGGGTGAAGGCTTTGCCTTTCTTTGTATTGCCAGCACTCTCCACGGTGCCTGGTGTTTAGTAGTTGCTCGGTAGATGCTGCTCCTCATTGGTAAACTGAGAATGAAACAGGCAGGACCGACTTTACAGGGTTGTTAGGAGGATCAAATGAACAGAATGCACGTAAAAGGAGGGTAGAGAGGGAACAAGTATTTCCATAGCACCTACTGTGTACCAGACACTGTGCTAAGTGCTTTTTTTGGGGTTTTTTTGGTGAGGCAATTGGGGTTAAGTGACTTGCCCAGGGTCACACAGCTAGTAAGTGTCAAGGGTCTGAGGCTGGATTTGAACTCAGGTCCTCCTGAATCCAGGGCCGGTGCTCTATCCACTGTACCACCTAGCTGTCCCATAATGCTTTTCAAATATCATCTCATTTGATCCTCACAACAGCTCTTCAAGGCAGGTGGTATTATTATGCCCATTTTATAGTTGAGGAAAGTAAGGGAATCAAGGGTTAAGTGACTTGCCCAAGTCCCTACAGGGAGTAAAAGTCTGAGGCTGGATTTGAACTCAGGTCTTCCTGACTCCAGGCCCAGAGCTCTATCCATTGTCCCACCTAGCTGCCTCAGCAGCCTGTAAACTTAAAGGCACTATGTAAATAGAAGGTTTGGTGCTCATTAATAAATTCTGGAACAGGGCAGCTAGGTGGCGCAGTGGATAAAGCACTGGCCCTGGATTCATGAGGACCTGAGTTCAAATCCAGCCTCAGACACTTGACACTAGCTGTGTAACCCTGGGCAAGTCACTTAACCCTTACTGCCCCGCAAAAAAAACAAAAACAAAAACAAATAAATTCTGGAACAGAAAAAAGGAGGCCCGGCTATAATGAGTGATAAGGGGACAATTTGGATTTGGAAAGAACCAAGTACCAGTCACAGGTACATGCGTGAAGGGTAGGGACACTTTCTGAATATGCCCACCACATCAAATGAGGGGTGGGTGGCCCCTAGCTCCTGTCTCTGGGCAAGTGGTTTGGTCAATGAAGGATGACAACAGTATGAACAAATAAAAAGAAGAATGCAATATCCTGGTGTGTGCTAAGGGAGGGAGGGGAGGAAGGCCAATGGAGATGAAGGAGAAAGGGGAAAAATTAAAAAAAAAAACTGGAAAAGAAATTCAGAGCATGGAAAGAGAAAAACCAGCAGTGCTCTAGTTAGGACGTCCCTGGCTCTTGGTAATCTGGCTTGGCCTGGGTGGTAAGCAGATATGAAAAATGAAGTCATGCCTCCCACAGACTAGGTCAGTCCCACATGCACAACCTATCTCTGATTCAGAAAGGGTAAGCCACCAGCTGCAGGCTTCTTACATACAACCCAGAGGGTTCATTCACCTTGGAAGGGGAAGCAGGGAGGGTGGGCTGAGGACTTGGCTTTCTGGAAGACCACAGAAGAGGGAGAAGTGATGCAGAAAGGACTCTCACTTCCCAGAGAGAAGCCTGTGGCTGTTCCTTCTCTATGGTTTAGTCACTGGGAGGCTCGCTATGGAAACCAGCTTATCACCCCAGCAACCAGGCCAGGTCAGGAAACTTGCAGTCCATGAGGAGCCCAGTGGACGCACTAAGTTTGCATCTGCTTTCCTAAAGTGTATGGAGCTGGTGCTAGTGACGCAATCAGCAGAACATGAGGCAAACACCACGATTTCACAAGCCCAGGACACAGTGGCTCGAAACACGATGTCTGAAAATGAAACTTCATTCACTAGGTGAGCATTAAGTGAGAGGGCCAGACTGTTCCTGTTATGAGACTCTGCCAAATGACTTTGCCTTGAATGAACTGATAAGTGAATGAGTGAATAAATAAATTGATCTCAGAGGCCATAACCCCCACATCCACCTTCTGGGAGATGCTGGGGTCTCATGACACTGTAATGGGGGGAGTTGGAGCCGTGACCCTCCTCTGCCTGCATTTGTATCACCAAGGGCATCCCCCATCCCCATGCCCCATATAAACCCAGAGAGCTTAATGAAGGAGGTTGGGAGGCAGTGAGCCCAAGGCCAAGTGGTGCTGATTCCTACAACACCTTTCAGGGTGTGATTCATCCTGCTGAGGGTTTAAGAAAAAGCACCTCTGAAACTCCTCTTCATTTCATTTCTCTCCTCGGGGGCAGTGGACCCTCTTGGTTCTCTCTCCTCTCTTCTGATTTTTCTGCTTGGTACCATTTTCATTCGCCCCTCAACCCCTCACATCATCTCCATCAGAGGCAGCATGTTGTAGAGGAAAGAATATTGAATTTGGGAAGAGGAAATCCAAAGTTCAGGTCTCAGCTTTGCCACTTACTAGATGGGGACCCTGGGAAAGTTACTGAGCCTTGGTTTCTTCAGCTTTAAAATGGGAATAATAAGACTTACATTAATGAATTCACAGGGCGTACGCTGCATGAGCGTGCAAGTATAAGTTGTTTTAAATTATTATGTGAATGTGAGTTATTAATCTTTCATAAAGTGACACTCACTATATGGGAATATAGTAGAAAGAGCTAAAGGTGTCAGGAGACCTGGGTTCCAGTTCCTACTACAGCTGGACAAACCGTTTCATTTTTCTGGACCTCAGTACCCTCATCTGTCAAGTTGGGCCAAAGGAGCCCTTAATTAAATCTTTTCAACCCTGACATTCTATGATTCTCCTCTTCACAAGGCCCAAAGTTGGCCTTTATTCTCTATCACACTGGGTCACCGGAGTTAATGCCTCTGCACCACAAATAACCTTTCTGTCTTTCTTCTAGGAAACTTCTTTATTTAATCTGAGTCTCAGGACCCCGCCTCTGCTCCAAGGATTCCCAGCTCTTTGCCTGGGTCTGTGATGCTGGTGGCTTTGCTGTGCTTACAACAGCAAGACTTGGGACTTTCTGAGGGAGGGCAGAGGAGGATTTTCACTTCTCTCCCCTTCTCCTACCCAAAATGGTAAGCACTTTGGGCCCCAGTGCCCAGGCTTGGAGATTCCCCTCAGGGCCACTGCCTTGTCCGGATGAAGGAGGAGGCTGTGTCACTGGTGGCGGGACAGGCAGCCAGCCTCTTCTGTAACACTGCTCCCAAGGCACAAAAACCTGGGGAGCAGCTGGCTGTCGAGACATACAGGATGCTCCTAGAGATACTGACCAGACATGCCGGCTGGGGGATGGCACTAGTGAGGTGGAGCAACCTAGGGGAAGGAGGGGATCCCTTGGGCCTCACCGCTATGCCAAAGGTGCCGCCTTCCATGGCTTCTTGCCTCTTTCTCTCCTCCCCTTCAGTCACTCTGGATACCCAGAACGAGGGTGACTGCTGGCCTAGATGGACCCCAGAAATGGCCACACTGCTCCTCTCCACAGCCCTGGGGCAGTTGGAAATGCCCACGCACTCTGCTGACTCCCGGGTGCAGGCAGAGGGGGAGGTGTCAGCTGCATTTCTGTGCCCACTGTGCCAGGGCTCTGGGATTATTCCTGTAGCATCGGGAGGCCCGATGGCCTCGTCTGCTCTGATGCCCTTTGGCTTTGACACAGACCCACCTTCATCTCAATCCCCAAGTGGGGTCTTCAGCAGTCACCTGATGCGTCTCCACTGAGTACCTGCTGAGCAAGTGCTGGTACAGTCCAGGAAGGTTTCTTAGAGGAAAGGGAGAGAGGACAGTCCAGTGTGAAAATGAGGACGGCTCTTTGCTTCATAAAAGGAATTCTACCTGGTAATAGGTAGAATGGAAGATCCTGGAGGCCAGGGTTGGATTGACTGGGCGTGGTGATCAATCCATCAATGCTGAGCCCCTACACAATGATTTCTCTGCTTTTATTAAATATAAAGAGTTTATAATCAAGCAAGAGAAAATGATCATCAGAGCTACCTAAAGAGGGACTATGGGTGGTAGGTTCCAGCACAGGATGGTTCTTTACTTTCAGGTATGTGACAGGGAGGATTCCTTTCCACTGTGATTTGGACGAGCTGAGCTTGAGGTCTTTTCCAATGCTCAAAGAGTTATTCTGTAGGAATCCAAGACTTGGTGGGGGTGGCTGAGGAGGCGAGACTTAGCTGGGATGATGCTGGCATCAGCACCAGACGGGGCGGGGTCTGCCTGCCTCTGAACTGGGAAGGCTGGAGTTCCTGGAAAGCAGGCTGAGATTGGACGGAGTTAACTCTTGAGTGGCTTTCTTCATTTTGGCTCCAGGAATTGCCCCTTCAGACTGCAACAGCAACAATTCTCTCATTCATTAACCTTTCAGCAGCTCAGAGTCACTCTCCCGGGGAAGCATATTAAAGGAGAAAGCACAGAGTGATGGATGGAACACTGGATTTATAGACAGAGGATGTGGATTTGAGTCCTGGTCCTACTGACCATTTATTACATCCGTGACCTTACCACCTCTCTATACCTTTTTGGGCCTCAGTTTCCTTATTTGTGAAATGGGTGTGTGTGTGTGTTGGACTGCAAGATCTCCCCCAGGTCTTTTCAAGTTCTAAATCCTATGATCCTACGGGTAGTGAAGTAGATAGAGTGTGGGCCTTGGAGTCTGGAAGGCCGGAGTTCCAATCCTACCTCAGAGATTTACTAGCTGTGTGAACCTGGGCTAGTCACTTTGCCTCCGTTTGATTGTTTCTTCATCTCCAAAATGGGGATAATAAGAGCACCTACCTGTCAGGGGTGTCGAGAGCACCAAATGAGATAATATTTGTGAAAATCACTTAGCACAGTGCCTGGCACTACTACTACTACTGCCACCACCACCACCACCACCACTACTACCACCACCACCATCACCACCACCCTATCTCATTGACTCTACTAGTGTCACATTAGGATTATCCTTTCTCCATCCCTGTGTTTCCCCAGTTACTAGGACCTGCCATCCCCACTTCAGGGAAGGCCTAAAGTTATTGCCTTAACTCCCAAGATGCAGGGCTCGCGACACCAATGAGCTTCCTGCCCTACAGCAATCCTCCCAAGAGGGGGTGCCAGAGACTGCCCAGATGCAATAGCTGCTTTCTCAGACCAACAGCCATGCTACAGGTCACTTGGGAATCCCCATCATAGTCTTCCCTGGGGCAAGGCTTGGAGACCACACTCTCACCCCTGGTTCTTTTTACTGGGGGGTGGAGGATCTCTTGGAATTCCTGGACCTCATCAATCCATCTTCAGAGGTTCTCCATAGACTGAACCAAGATGGCTTTTGTTGGTGTCCTGCCTGGTGAGGTGGGATATCCACTGGGCCACCCCATGGCTCCTTAATAAATAAACAATATGGAAGAGTTTCTAGAGGAACTCCAGTAGGCTTCTGACACTCTCCTTAGAACTGAGTTGCCTAAAGATCAGGGGAAAGAGACTAGACCCTAAGACGAGACTTGGCATGGAATGAATGAATGAATGAAAACGCATTTATTAAGCTCTTCCTATGTGCAAAGCACTGCAGAGACAAACAGAAAAATAAGATAGTCCTTGATCCCAAGGAGCTCACATTTCAATAGGGAGGGGACAATACCTAGAAGAGATCCATGCTCTAAGTCAGATGGAAAGGCCCTATGATCCTTAGGGTTTAATCTCAAACCCCAGCCCTGGCAGATCTATTCTTGGCTGTACCCATTTTGGGGTATGTTTTCATCAAGAAGAAACTTCATTTTCTTATTTGGAAGTTTCCATTTCTGAAGTATGGATCAGGGTAAGGGACCAAGATAGGAAGGAAAGAGAAAACAGGTCACGTGAGGTTTGGTTAAAGGCCTAATTTCTTTTTTTTTTTTAATTTAAAAAAAATTTATTTTTATGGGGCAATGAGGGTTAAGTGACTTGCCCAAGGTCACATGGCTAGTAAGTGTCAAGTGTCTGAGGCTGGATTTGAACTCAGGTCCTCCTGAATCCAGGGCCGGTGCTTGATCCACTGCGCCACCTAGCTGCCCCTACAAAGGCCTAACTTCTTAAACTGTGGGTTGCTACCCCACATGGGGCTGAGTAACTGAATGTGGGGGTCATGAAAAAATTTCTTGGGTGAAAAGGGGTTGTGAGTGGAAGAAGTTTACGAAGATCTGGTTAAAGGGCCTGGGGATGTTGGATCTCAAGACAGGAAGACTCCGAATGCTTGAGGGGTTTTGTATCCTCAGCCTTGGACCTGCTGAGTTGAATTGAGAGCTGCCTGTAAATACCGAAGGGCTGCCGTGTGAGTGATTCTATTGGTTCTGTTTGACCTCAGAGGATAGGAATTGCAAAGAAGGAGATTTAGGCTTGATGTAAGGAAGAACTTCCTAATAATTAGTTCCCCAAGAATGTGGTGGGCTGTCATAGGAAGTAGTACATTCCCTCTCACCAGAAGTCTTCAAGGAAGGGCTCAATTTCCACTTACTGGCGAGGTTGTAGATTCCTATTCAAATAGTGGTTGAACTAGATGGCCTCTGAGGTTTCTCCAAACTAAGAAATTATGTGATTCTGTGGGGTGATTTCACTTACATGGACAATGTAAGGAGGGACAGATGGATGGATGCTGTGTTTGGACCCATCTTGGCCACCCAATCACCAAATGCCAGCCATATTAGAAGTTACTCATACACAAGGCCATCCATGGAACAACCTAGCTGTGTTCTGCAGAGCATCTCTTTTTGGTCCTCAAGACTGAACTGGAAAGGTTTGGGATATTTCTTTTTTCTTTTTTCTTTCTTTCTTTCTTTTTTTTTTGCAGGCAATGGGGGTTAAGTGACTTGCCCAGGGTCACACAGCTAGTAAGTGTCAAGTATCTGAGGCCGGATTTGAACTCAGGTACTCGTGAATCCAGGGCTGGTGCTTTAACCACTGCGCCATCTAGCTGCCCCTTGGGATATTTCTTATAGATTTCAGATATGCTAGACTTGGAAAGCCTCTGCCAACAATATGGACTTAGTGTTGGCTAAGGGAACACAATTGTCACAGAGATTCGGTCCCACCACAGTGGTAGTCCAAAAGAACCAACGGGTACTCCTTCTGGTCTAGACCAGTGATAGAAAGCTATGCCCCGTAACACAGAATTGTTTAAGTCAATAAACCAAACAACCAGTAACAATTGTAAACTTGAGGCAAATGCACATAGGAAAAACAAACAGGAATTATTACATCCAGAGTGTGGGAAGCAAACCATAATAACAGAAGATGAGCAGCGGTTACCTAGGAGCAAATATAAATAAGAATGATCTAGAGGTGCCAGTGTACCAAGCATATTTGAATATTTCAGGGCTCTTGGTTTGGTTTTGAAAGTAAAGGGGACCCTAACATATCATGAATGACAGAAAAACAAATACACAGAATCTGAGCTCTTCTTTCTACCCTATTTAATAATGGTCAAATCTTATCAAGACAGTTATATGGACCACTTGGATGAAGAAGGGGATAATGAGTATCCAGGGAAAATGAAGAGGTCAGAAAATAGAGACGGTGTCATAGTACGTGGAGGAAGATGCACGGAGTAAGGAAAGAAACTGAGACTAACTGCTCACAAACTACAGCTTAAGGGCCGCATGGATGAACTCTGGAAGGAATCTTTGGAAGGTTCCTCTACGTTGCAACCAACAGGAGTTGTTCATAATGGGTTAGATAAAGCCTTGCCACGGGGCAGTGAGTAGGAAGAGATGATTTCTAAAGCTCTCTCGTAGGAGGTAACTGACCCCAAGGGAGCTGCAGTCTCTGAGAAAATGGTCCAAAAGCCTGGTATTGATGGGATGGCTGCTGTAGGATTTCTGCCCTGCTATGGGTATGTGGGAGACCATGACGATCTGAATCTCTGCAACATAGTGGGGGGTTTCCCCTCTCCCAAACCTCCTGCCTCCACCCCCAGCCTAGGCTCTGGGTACCTTGTTGACTTGAACATTTCCCTATGAGGATGCTGTGTAATGTCACAGTGACCCAGGGCTGATCATCTCTCTTTCTGCTCATTCCCTCCTTTGCTTCCAAGGACGGAAGATCATGAGACTCACTTGTGTGGTCCCCTCGGGCTGGGACCTATTTGTCCATCTGGGATGGGGTGGGGAGAATATGTTTTTAGGGGATTTGAGGGAAAGGGTTTCCTCCTTTTTTTCTTGCCCTGCTCTTGACAGTCCAAATCTGTTTCTCTCAGCCCTCCCTCCTTCTCGGTTCCACTTTGCTGTGGGTCTGTTGTTCTCTTTTCTAATCTTGGTGTCATATTTCCATAGCCTGGTCCTCCTCCTCCCTTGCTGTCCTCACCACCCTCGGGAACATCTGATGACCATTATGCAGAGCAAAGTGCCCCACCCGAAAGGGTGCTGCTCTTCCCTGTTCTGAATGGAGAAGGGTCTTTGGTGAAGGCACCTCGGGCCTTGCTCAAGCTTCTTCTATGCCTAGGCCAGTGTCCTAGAAACAGCATCTGAGGTTTGATTTGTAAACATTTATGAAAGGAGGGAGAGAACAGCACAAGGCAGTCAGAATCCTCTCTCCACAAGACAAGACAGGGCTTGATTGGTCTGGGAAGGAAGTACATGAAATAGCAGAAAATCTCCCCTTTGGGATGGTGCTATTGGTGTTATACAAGACACGTGTATTTTTCTGTCTGTTTGTTCCCAAGCACAGGTAGACATCTTTTGGATTTTCCTCCAAAAAAACAAAAACAAAACCTCAAAACTGATCCAGAGACAGCTAACTTGAAGCCGGATGCATTGACAAGTAGGGACAGGGCCCATGAGGCATCCAGCCCTGCGCTAGACACTGTGGGCAAGATAAAAGGAGTTCTTATTCTTGAGTGATGTATGGGTTAGTTAGGGAGATAGGACTAAATTATGTGAAACACAGGACAAAACAAGGCACAATTATGATCGAATGCTGAGCTTGGTGGTAAAGCTTGTTAGGAGTACCCAAGTTCAGAAAAGGGGGAACGAGATAAAGCTCCAAGAGGAGGTGGGAGAACTTACTGCTGGAACACTATAAAGTGTCTGGAAAAATCCACAAGAAACTAAACCTGAGTCATCTGGAGAAGACCCTGGCCTCGAAGCTGGCTCCCTGAGGAAGAGCAATAGACGGAGATTCATATTAAGACAATTATTTTCCTTGTTCTGAATCCAGGGCCAGTGCTTTATCCACTGTACCACCTAGCTGCCCCCGTGTGGCAACTAGCATAACACATTGAACTTCTGGGGCTTCTTTTAATCCTCCATGACCCTGTTTTTCTTAGTCACCAGAGATCTGTTTGTATTGTGAGAAGGACCTTTTTTTCTAAATGTCACAGATGGGCCAGAGGAAAGAAGGGAGGCTTGGAGAAGGCTCCATGAATGAGGTGGCAAAAATCGCCATGAAGCCAAGGATAAGAGAGAGAGGTCTTCAGGAGCTATAAGAGTGAACCCAGGGGCAGCTAGGTGGCGCAGTGGATAGAGAACTGGCCCTGGAGTCAGGAGGACCTGAGTTTAGGTCCAGCCTCAGACACTTAACACTTACTGGCTGTGTGACCCTGGGCAAGTCACTTAACCCCAATTGCCTCTAAAAAAAAAAAAAAGGAGTGAACCCAGTGGGAAGATAGGAAAGTTAAGTCTGTAATCCCTTCACCCCACCCCCTGCACATCCAGCCACACCTCAGGACCGCTCCTAGAGATAATCTTTTTTTTTTTTTCCCCCTTTATGGTTCAAGAAAAGATGTTGGCTGGGGGAACTAGGGGAAGCAGAGAATAGACCAAAGTTGTGATACTCCTGGGCCCTACAAACCCCTCCCACTCACCCCTCAGGTCCAGCCCCAGTAATGCAAAGACCCCAGGCTTCCCCATCAGGCCCTGCCTTTAGGGGCCTGGCCACTGGGCCTGAACTGTCCAGTCTCCTCATTGAAGGAGTCTGACAATGGGTGGCACACACAACGTGGACCCTGGGCTTCACCCCATGCCAGTGTAGCGTCCCCAGGCTAGGGGACTGGGAAATAAGAAGAAGGCCACACGGGGGCAGCTAGGTGGTACAGTGGATAAAGCACTGACCCTGGATTCAGGAAGACCTGAGTTCAAATCCAGTCTCAGACATTTGACACTTACTAGCTGTGTGACCCTGGGCAAGTCACTTAACCCTCATTGCCCCACCGAAAAAAAAAAAGAAGAAGGCCACAGGGAATGTGGATATACTTCCCCAAGTTCTTTCCTTCTGTGTGGCACCTCCGCTCTTATGTGGGTGAAAAGATCTGGAAGAAGTCACACAGCTGGGAGGCTGAGTCTATTATAAGTTTATGCTATTTGATCTTTTAAAACTTTAAAAACAATGGGACGGCGGAGGGGGGAGGGTCAGGTAGAGAGAGGCTCGAGAGAGAAAACTGCCTGGGCACAGCCCCCTGGTTAGGTACTGCAAAGAAGAGCCACAAAGAAGGAAGAAGAGCAATGAAGGCACCTGGAAATCCACAGCAGACAATAACCCAGAAAGGGACCCATATACATATGCCCAAAGTTTAATGATCAAACAAGAGACATTAAGGGTCCCAACGCAAGTGGGCAAATTTGACCTCCCTAGTATCACTGAGACTTGTTGGGATGAAACCCATGTGTGCTTCCCAGCTCTGGACGGACATAATTGACTCAAAAGAAAGAGGAGAGGGTGGCACTGCACATTAAGAGGCACACTCATGTGAAGACATCCAGGAGGAACAAGAGGGAAGAAGGATGATGGTAAAGGTCAAAGGAGGGAGAAACAGAAGTGATTTTGTCTTGGCAAAGACTACAGGCCACCTGGACTGAAAGGGAAGATGGAAGAGGAGTTTGGGAAGCATTCCAAGGCCTGGGACAGAGGCATGTGGTGAGAGGGGACCTTCGTTCTCCAGGTGGCTTTTGGAGCTCAGTCTCTGACAAAAGCACCTTGAGCTATCTTAGAGCTCATGTCATTCTTCAAAAGGTGGAATGATCACTAAACTAACACAGAGGAACTTGCTGCTGGGGTAGAAATGATGGGAACTTTGGGGGTAAGTGGCCATGCAATCCTTAAGCTTGCAATAGAGTAGTGATAAACGGGGCTCATTCTGATACACACTCTAGGTTCGGTCAAGGAAGCGAATTTCAAATGGTTCAGAGGAAAGCTTGGTGGGGTATTGGGGAATGAAATGATTCAGGAGAAGTCTGTCCAGATAGTTGGGAGGTCCTGTAGAAAGAAATTCTTGATTTTTTTTTTTTTGGTGGGGCAATGAGGGTTAAGTGACTTGCCCAGGGTCACACAGCTAGTAAGTGTCAAGTGTCTGAGGTCAAATTTGAACTCAGGTCCTCCTGAATCCAGGGCCAGTGCTTTACCCACTGCGCCACCTAGCTGCCTCCCCCCCCCCCCCCCCGCCCTCCGGTCCCCACAGAAAGAAATTCTGAAGACACAAAGGGAAGCAATTTCAGTGAGGAGAGAAAATAGGATTTGTCTGAAGAGATCAATGTGGATGCATAAGGAATTCACCAACCAAGACTGAAACCTGGTGATAGAAGAGGAGGCACATGGTCTACTCCCATAAGTGTCAGGAATGCAAAAGCTCAGAATGAGCTAAGGTTGGCAAAAGAAGCTAAGGACAAAAAATGGATTTAAAAAAAAAAGTTATATTGGAGGGAAAGGAGAATGAGAAGGATGCTTGGGGTAGAATGGAATAATGATAATTAACAATAGAGACGGAGAGCTACTCAATTGTCATTTTACTTACTTTTTTTTTCCTTTTTTTTCTTTTTGCAGGGCAATAAGGGTTAAGTGACTTGCCCAGGGTCACACAGCTAGTTAAGTGTCAAATGTCTGAGGCTGGATTTGAACTCAGGTCTTCCTGAATCCAAGGCCAGTGCTTTATCCATTGCGCCACCTAGCTACCCCTTGACTTTTTTTAAAAGGAAAAAAAACCCCAAAACCCAACCCTCTTTTCACTGGAAATGATGTAATAAAATGACTAACAGGGAGTTAGTTGGAGAGCAACCAGTTACCCTGGTTGATGAATTCAAGTGTCCTGGCCCAGATGAATTATGTCCTCTGGTTCTGAAAAAACCGGCAGATGGGACTGCTGAGCCACTGTCAGTGATACTTTTTAAAAAATCATGGAAAATGGGAGTACAACTTTCTCCATTTTCAAAAAATGGAAGAGTACTGAGCCTGTAAACTACAGGTCTGGAAGTGTTCTTTTCTTTTTCCTTTTCTTTCCAGGCCAATGAGGGTTAAGTGACTTGCCCAGGGTCACACAGCTAGTAAGTGTTGAGTGTCTGAGGTCAAATTTGAACTCAGGTCCTCCTGAATCCAGGGCCAGTGTTCTACCCACTGCGCCACCTAGCTGTCCCCTCTGGCAGTGTTCTTGACTTTGGTTCCTCAAAAAATTCTAGAATGTGTTATTAGAGATGGTTGGGAACATACAAAAAAGAGAGATGTTTAAAAAGAGCTAGCATCAAGAATAGATCATCAGTGCCTAAACCCATTTCTTTTTGATAGTCAACAGACATTTATTAAGTACCTACTATGTGTTAGGCACTGTATTAAGTGCTGGGGAACTGGCAGATGAGAGGAATGCTGTAGATCTGAGGGTCTTAGTGTCCTGCAAGTCCAAGTGAGTCAGTAGAGTACTGTGGCAACCAAGAAGCCCTGAAATCTTGGTCTGAATTAAGTGGGAACAGAGCTTCTAAGGATTAGGGAGGGGACAGCTGCATTCGCTCTTCCTTCCTCAGACCACACTGGGGGACTGTATTCAGTAGTGGGCATCATGGCTGAGGATGGACATTGATAAGGTGGACAATGTCCAGGGAAGGCGAGTTAGGATGATGAAGGGCCTTGAGTCAGTGTCATATGAGGAGCCACTGAAGGAACTGGGAATAATGTACTCAAAGGAGAGAAGACTCAGAAGGGGCAGGATCACTGTTTAACTACCTGAAGGGCCAGCGTGTAGAAGAGTATGATTAGACTCGGTCCTTTTGGCGCAGAGGGCAAAACCAGAAGCAAAGGGTGTGAGCTACAAAGAAGCAAAGGAACAACTTCCTAACAAAGAAAGCTATCCACAAGTGGGCTGTATGTGTTTCCCTTCCTTCCAGCAGAGGCTGGACCACCCTTGTGGGTTATGCTATCAAAATGGGGGCTCCTTTTCATGTATGGGCTGGACTAGATGGCTGTTGAGGTCTATCATGACTCTCAAAATCTGCAACTCTTTAACATCAACTGGGCCCCCACTGCAGCGAGGCATTTCCTTCTACTCCTCCCCAACTGTCTGTCCCACTACCCACACAGGCTGTTCTTTTTTTTTTTTTTTTGGTGAGGCAATTGGGGTCAAGTGACTTGCCCAGAGTCACACAGCTAGTAAGTATTAAGTGTCTGAGGCCAGATTTGAACTCAGGTCCTCCTGAATCCAGGGCCGGTGCTCTATCCACTGCGCCACCTAGCTGCCCCACAGAGCCTATTCCAAAGCTTCGCTTCTCTTCTCACTTCTCCCTCCCTTCACCCTCTTAGGAGTATTCTGTCTCACATTTTACTGAGAAAATAGAAGTCATTTGCCATGAGCTCCCTCTTCCATCCTTCTCTGCATCGTCTACCATTCTTTCCTCATTTGCTCTCTTAAAGAGCCAGACCTTCTCACCAAGGACAACTTCCTTCTACGTCCATGGACCTCATCCTCTCCTATCTTCTCCAGCAGATTGCTCCACAATCCTCTCCCTTCTCCAATCTTCCATCTCTCCCATCTAATGCTTCCTTCCCTGCTACCTATAAGCACTAACAAATCGCCCTCATCCTAAAAAGGAAACACCAATCCTCCAGCTACTGTACTACATCTCTCCTTCCTTTCTCAGCCAAATTCTGAGAAAAAGCTGCCTGGGGTTATTGCTTCCACTTACTTCCTGGACTTCTCTCACTCACTCTTCAAACCTTTTCAATAAGACTTTCAACCAAGACTTAAGTGGACTGATGCTGAGTGAAGTGAGCAAAACCAGGAGAATACAGTACACAGTAACAGCAACCTTGTGCGATGATCAACTGTGATAGACTTGGCTCTTCTCAGCAATACAATGATCCAAGACAATTTCAAAGGACTTAAGATGGAAAATGCTCTCCACATCCGGAAAAAAGAACTGTGGAATCTGAATGAGATTGAACCATACTGTTTCTACTTTTTTTTTGTTTTTGTTCTTTGAGGTTTCCCCCATTTGTTCTGATTCTTCTTTCACAACATGACTAATGCAGAACAAGCCATTAATGAACTCCCTAAGAAAAAATCCCCAGGGCCAGATGGGTTTACGGGTGAATTTTACAAAACATTTAAAGAACAATTAATTCCAATATTATACAAATTATTTGGAAAAATAGGTGAAGAAGGAGTTCTACCAAATTCGTTTTATGACACAAATATGGTGGTGATACCAAAACCAGGCAAAGCAAAAACAGAGAAAGAAAATTATAGACCAATTTCGCTAATGAATATTGATGCTAAAATCTTAAGTAAGATATTAGCAAGGAGATTACAGAAAGTGATCACCAGGATAATACACTATGACCAGGTGGGATTTATACCAGGAATGCAGGACTGGTTTAACATTAGAAAAACTATTAACATAATCAACCACATCAATAAGAAAACCAACCAAAATCATATGATTATCTCAATAGATGCAGAGAAAGCTTTTGACAAAGTACAACACCCATTCCTAATAAAAACACTAGAGAGTTTAGGAATAGGTGGAGCTTTCCTTAGAATAATAAACAGTATCTACCTAAAGCCATCAGCAAGTATTATATGCAATGGAGATAAATTAGAGGCCTTCCCAATAAGATCAGGGGTGAAACAGGGATGTCCATTATCACCCCTATTATTTAATATTGTCCTAGAAATGTTAGCTTTAGCAATCAGAGAAGAGAAAGGAATTAAAGGAATTAGAATAGGCAAGGAGGAAACAAAACTATCACTCTTTGCAGATGATATGATGGTATACTTAAAGAATCCTAGAGAATCAACTCATTATACTCTGGGTATGGTTTGGAATTATTGTATATATCACTAATATATTCTCAGTTATGCAGCATAGCACACATTTTTACCATCATATTGTCTTTGGTGAAATTAATGAGATTTCAGAAATATGGAAACTTATCATTTCAGAGACTAACTTGCTGTGAACTCTGATGCAGGCCCTGGAGAGAATATATGTGCAACAAAAGGAGAGACAGGTATACGTAAGTCCATGGTTTGCTTATGATGGTGACTATGTAGAGCACAATTACTAGGCACAGTCCAGTATTCATCCTCTCTCCCTCCTAATTTAACCTAATTTAACTGAACTTATTTATCTTTTTATCTCACTCAGTTGAATTCACCTGTGGCCTAGCACAATCACTGGCTGTCTCAGAACCATGAGATATGGTATGATAACCTTTCCATAACATTTTCAGGTGTCATGAACACATACTAAATTTGGCTTTGATCCAGACACATGGTGGTAAAAAGTGTTACACATTGCATAACTACCTCAACCCTCTATTACAAGTCTAACCATATAAAGGAGGGAATGTAATGGAATTTATTAATTTGATCATTGACAATGCTATGCTAAGGTTTTAAAAATACAGCAATTCAAACAGTTAAAGAAGATAATCCAGCTTTCCAGACCAGAGTCCAGAGTCCAGAATCCAGACCAGAATCCAGAATCCAGACCAGAGTCCAGAATCCAGTTTTCCAGACCAGAATCCAGTTTCCTCCTGATGACATCTTACCACTTCAAGAAGACAAGAGAACTCAGAGACTTTATATGAACTGTTTTGCTTTATTAGCTTTTACTATCTCCTTTCTGTTATATACTATCTGTAACATGTACTCTCTGCAGAGGCTCTCCCTTTGCAAGACTAATGTCAAAGCGTCGGTTCATGAGAAAAAAAAAAAAATCGCCCCTCTGGACAAAAACTTTCCTCTCTTCCTTTTCTGTATTGTTGTTCGCATATTATTAGTCAGCAAAAGTTATTATGTTCTTTTTACTGTTCCATCAAGGAAACATTCCGTTTCTTGAGGAAGCAAAGGGGGGAAATGTGGTAAAATATGAAAGTTTTTAACAGTCGGTTAGGATAACTGAAAGACGCCAGTTTTTCAAGGACCACCCTTTTGGGGAGGAGATGAACAGTCTGCCTGCTGCGCATGTCAGACTGCCTGCCGGGTACAGTCCGCCTGCTGCGCATGTCAGACTGCCTGCCAGGTACAGTGCGCCTGCTTGCGCATGTCAGACTGCCTGCGGGGTTTTTTTTTTGGGACTTCCGGGGTGGAGAGAAGCAGAGGAGCCTTTTTTTGCCTGCTTGGCGGGACTCCTGACGGCGCGGAACAGATTCTCTCTCCAAAGGTGGCCTTGTCGGTTTGGTGAGTTGTTATAAGGAATATAGACTAAGCTTAGACTTAAGACGATTTGTATTGTGTTTCTACTTTCCTATCCTTCTAACCAACATCACCTTGTGACTATCATAACTATAAATAAAAAGGTCTATCTAGAAAACCAAAAGCTGCTTCCATTTACTAGTTTGGGAGATAAATTAAGGGAAAGGTTAAGTAGGGGAGATTTATGATCTAATATCCAATTTTAAATCTCACAAGAATCAACTCAAAAATTACTTGAAACAATGAACAACTTTAGCAAAGTAGCAGGATATAAAATAAATCCACATAAATCATCAGCATTTCTATACATGACCAACAAAGTCCAGCAGCAAGAGATAGAAAGAGAAATTCCATTTAAAGTAACGGTAGATAATATAAAATACTTGGGAGTCTACTTGCCAAGACAAACCCAGGAACTCTATGAACACAACTACCAAACACTCTTCACACAAATCAAATCAGATCTAAATAATTGGAAAGATATCAATTGCTCATGGATAGGCAGAGCTAATATAGTAAAAATGACAATACTGCCTAAATTAATTTACTTATTCAGTGCCATACCAATCAGACTACCTAAAAATTATTTTATACAGCTAGAAAAAATAATAACAAAATTCATCTGGAAAAACAAAAAATCAAGAATATCCAGGGAAATAATGAAAAAAAATTCACAGGAAGGTGGGTTAGCGGTACCAAACCTGGAGCTTTACTATAAAGCGGCAGTCATCAAAACTATCTGGTACTGGCTAAAAAAAAGAGTGGTAGATCAATGAAATAGGCTAGGCTCAGGAAATGCAGTAGCAAATGACACTAGTAATGTAGTGTTTGATAAACCCAAAGACTCCAGCTTCTGGGATAGGAACTCAGTATTTGACAAAAACTGCTGGGAAAACTGGAAGATAGTATGGCAGAAATTAGGCATAGACCAACATCTTACACCTTATACTAAAATAAGGTCAAAATGGATACATGATTTAGACATAAGAGGTGATACCATAGGTAAATTAGGAGAGAAAGGAATAGTCTACCTATCAGATCTTTGGAAAGGAACACAGTTTTTGACCAAACAAGAGATAGAGTATATTATAAAATACAAAATGGATGATTTTGATTATATTAAATTAAAAAATTTCTGTACAAACAGAAGCAATGCATCCAAAATTAGAAGGGAGGCAGAAAGCTGGGAAACAATTTTTGAGGCCAGTACTTCTGATAAAGGCCTCATCTCTAAAATATATAGGGAACTAAATCAAATTTATAAGAATCCAAGTCATTCCCCAATTGAGAAATGGTCAAAGGATATGAACAGGCAGTTTTCTGATGAAGAATCCAAAGCTATCTATGCCCATATGAAAAAATGCTCTAAATCTCTAATGATTAGAGAGATGCAAATTAAAACAACTCTGAGGTACCACCTGACACTTATCAGATTGGCTAAAATGACAAAAAAAGAAGATAATAAATGTTGGAGAAGCTGTGGGAAAATTGGAACACTTGAAATTCATTGTTGGTGGAGCTGTGAACTGATCCAACCATTCTGGAGAGCAATTTGGAATTATGCCCAAAGGGCAATAAAGCTGTGCATACCCTTTGACCCAGCAATCCCACTTTTAGGTCTTTTTCCCAAAGAAATCATGGAGGGGGGAAAGGGACCCACATGTACAAAAATATTTATAGCTGCTCTTTACGTGGTAGCAAGGAATTGGAAGTTGAGGGGGTGCCCATCCATTGGGGAATGGCTGGACAAGTTGTGGTATATGAATACAATGGAATACTATTGTGCTGTAAGAAATGATGAGCGGGAGGAGTTCAGAGAAACCTGGAGGGTCTTACGTGAGCTGATGATGAGTGAGATGAGCAGAACCAGAAGAACATTGTACACAATATCATCAACATTGAGTGTTGACCTACTGTGATGGACTATATTCTTCTCACCAATGCAATGGTACAGAAGAGTTCCAGGGAAGTCATGATAGAAGAGGATCTCCAAATCCAAGAAAAAAAAAAAAAGAACTGTGGAGTATAGATGCTGATTGAACCATACTATTTCTTTTGTTTTGGGTGCTATTGGGTTTTTTTTTTCTATTTTGAGGTTTTGCATTACTGCTCTGATTTTTTCTCTTATAACAGGATTAATGCAGAAATAGGATTAATGTTATTATGTGTATATATATGTGCATGTATATATATATATCTATATGTATATAGATATATAGATATAACCTATATCAGATTACCTGCCGTCTAGGGGAGGGGGGAGGGAGAAAAATCTGAAATTGTAAAGCTTGTATAAACAAAAGTTGAGAACTATCTGTACATGTAACGGAAAAAATAAAATACCTTATATGTAATTAAAAAAAAACATGACTAATGCAGAAATATGTTTAATGTGATTGTACATATATAACCTATAATAGATTGCTTTCTGTCTTGGGGAGCAGGGAGGGAGAAAGAAAAATCTGGAACTCAAAATCTCCCAAATGATTTCTTTTTCCTGTTTACCTTTTTATGCTTCTCTAGGGTCTTGTATTTGAAAGTCAAATTTTCTATTCAGTTCAGGTCTTTTCATCATGAATGCCTGAAAGTCCTCTTTTTCAGTGAAGCCCCCCTTTTTCCCCTGAAAGATTATACTCAGTTTTCCTGGGTAGGTGATTTTAGGTTGTAGTTCAAATTCTCATAAAAACAAATGTGGAAAACTATCTTTACATGTAACTGGGAAAAAAATAAAATACTATTAAGAATAAGACTTTCAACCACAACATTCAACTGAAGCTGCTCCTTCCAATGTTACCAGTGATCTTTTCATTACCAAATCCTCATCCTTTCTGACATCTCTGCAGCATCTGACACTACTTCTGTACACCCTTCCTTGGGTTTTTGTGACATGGTTCTCTCTTTGTTATCCCTCTATCTGTTGGAGTCAGCTTCCTTTGCATATTCACCTTCTATGTTACTCCCCCTAACCATTGCTATACCTCCAAAGTTCTGTTCTGGTCCTTATCTCTCTATATTTGGGAACCATGAACTTTTTTTTGGTAAGGCAATTGGGGTTAAGTGACTTACCCAGGGTCACACAGCTAGTAAGTTTCAAGTGTCTGAGGCAGGATTTGAACTCAGGTCCTCCTGATTCCAGGGCCAGTGCTCTATCCACTGCACTACCTAGCTGCCCCAGAACCATGAATTTGTAAAAAAAAAAGTTTTCAATTTCACTTGTTTTCCTGGGCCATTATTCTAGGGGCAGCTAGGTGGCGCAGTGGATAGAGCACTGGCCCTGGATTCAGGAGGACCTGAGTTCAAATCTGGTCTCAGACACTTAACACTTACTAGCTGTGTGACCCTGGGCAATTTACTTGACCCCAGTTGCCTCACACACACACACAAAATTAAAAACAAACAAACAAACAACAACAACAAAAAACATTATTCTGACATTTCTGGTAGCATCACCAGATTGCTCAAAAGATCCATGACATAAGAAAGGTTAAGAATTCCTGATCAAAAATATTGAATGTTGGAGGGAATGTGGGAAAGCTGTTGGTGGAGTTGTGAACTGATCCAACCATTCTGGAGAGTAATTTGGAACTGTGCCCAAAGGGCTATAGAATTGTGCATACCCTTTGATCCAGCAGTAGTACTGCTAGGTTTATATCCCAGAGACATATATCTGCCAAAAGAGAAAAAGACTTATTAGTACAAAAATATTTATAGCAACTCTTTGTGGTGGCTAAGGATTGGACATCAAGAGCATGCTCATCAACTGGAGAATGGCTAAATAAGCTGTGATATGTGATTGTAATGGAATATCATTGTGCTATAAGAAATGACAAACAAAGATTTCAGAAAGGCCTGGAAAGACTTGTATGAACTGATGTATAGCGAAATGAGCAGAACCAAGAGAATGTTGTACACAGAGACAGCAATATTGTTTGAAGAACTGTAAATGACTTAACTATTCTCAGAAATACAATGATCCAAGACAATTCCAAAGGACTGTTGATGAAACATACTATCCGCCTCCAAAGAAAGAACTGATATTGATGGAACACAGACTGAAGCAGGCTATTTTTCACTCTTTCATTTTTTTCTTTTATTCAAATTTTCTTGTACAAAATAATATGGTAATGTTTTACATGTATAATGCATGTGATTGCTTACCATCTCAGGGAGGGAAGGGAGGGAAGAAGAGATAAAAATTGGAACCCAAAACTATAAATAGAAATGTTTATTACTTAAAAAAAAATCCTGATCAGTCCAACTCACCCAGGTGAAGAAATTGAAGACAAAGAGGGGAAGAGACTTGCTCAGTCATATAATAATTGGTGGTATGTTAAGACCTGGAGATATTATTCCGTGAATCCCTCATCCCTTCCTCTCACTGCAGTGGGTGTGAGTCCTATTATTAGAGAGTCCCCTACCACTGATACCTATTCACTCCCATGGTAAAAGTAGCCTCAGATAGTCACAAGCTGAGATTTTCCAATGGGATGTCAGCTTTTAGGTCTCAAGGGGACAGGGAAATACCATTTGGGAGAGACTAGAAGAAATCAGCAGAAAGATAAATAAAGATCCCAAGACAACAAAGGCTCCCTAAGCACAAGAATAAGCTGAGCCAACCATCTGGCCATGAACCCTGACCCCGGCTATAGGCCCCTTTCACAGGCACCCTAACTCTTGTGAATCATCTGTTCACCAATTTCATCCTAGTAATAGGCATGAAACACTGCGGAGCTTGTTTCGAGTCAAGTTTTACTCTTGTCTGGTCCACTTACAGATAAACAGCATGGAGTAATGGACAGGGGATTAGCTTTGGAGTAAGAGGATCTGGAATTGAATCCTGGCTTTGTTATTGACTATCTGTGGGACCCTGGGAAAGTCATTTAATTTCTATGGGCCTCAGTTTTCTCTCCTATAAAATGAAGGGGTTAGTCTAGATGACCTCTAAGGTTTCTTCCTGCTCCGAATCTATGCATGAATGGTCCCGTGATGGGGTTAATACTAGGGTCTCTAGTTTTAAGAGCCTTGGGTCATCAAGAAAACACACTCTGTGGTCTGATATTGGGTTTCTTCATATATAAGATAAGTGAAAATAGCAAATGATGTTGAGTTTTCCCTACCCTTCTTGGTCTCTCTAAGTCTGGGGGAAGAACAGCATCCATCTATACTCAGCCTCCATTACAGAGAATTTTATGAACTTTTCCTGGGTCTGTAGCACTGTTTCCCTTTCTAGAAATACCTTCCTCCATTCCCAAGCTAGTATGGGGAAGGCTGAGACCTATCCCTTCTTTTATCTTTCATAGGAAGAGGGGACAGATTTTAGAACTGAGATCCCCATTTTGGGCTTATCACACCATTAAACTAAAGCAAGAAGAGAAAACCAATCTGCCCCGGCTGTGACCATAACACTGGTACTTCCTGCAGCCTCCTCTCTTCTGCTCCCAGTATGGGCATAGTGTTCTCCACTTTATGCCTTCACATATGAAAAAACAATCACCAACTGTCACAGGCACCGCCTGACTGAAAGGGGAGATCTTAGCTATTTGGCACGTAGCTATTTGGGGGAAAGAGAAAGAGAATGGAATTTGCTCAGTTTCAGACAGTTTGGTTTGCAGAGCGGCAGTGGTCTGAAGGGTTTCTACACCACACTCGATGGTGGTGTTACAGAAGTAGGCAGGGCTAATATCTGGGGGGAGGGTGGGAGAAAGCTGTTCTTTGAGCCCAAGGGTGAGTGAAGTCTCATAGGATAATGGTGGGGTTTTTGTTGGTGGTGATGGGGTTTTTTTGTTTTTGTTTTTTTGCATGACAATGGTGTTTTTTAGCCATGGCAAGATTTAGCAGAGAGGAGGCTGGATTTGGGTTCAAAGCACATGGATTCAGATGCTAACCATGTATGACCTTGGGACAAACCACTGCATCCCTCAGAGCCTAAATTCCTTCTTAGTAAAACAGGGAGTTGAACTAGATGACTTCTATGGTCCTTTCTAGCTCTGAATTTTGTGATCATGTAAATATTCTGGCACCTGGCACTTACACTGGCTACCACACAAGTCTTTATCTGATGCAGACCAGGCCCAACAATCAATCAGTCCTTTTGGGTTCTTCCCCTTGGATCTTCCAAATGCCATTGCCAGGACTTGGTACCCAAGAGCACCCAGCAGCTGACAATCAAGATGAAAATTGCAGATGGAGGGAACTCTACATATGCTGAGCCCCAGGCAACTGACCAACAGGGAAGGGGCCACATTAAGACCCGACTACTGGGCCAGCTTCCAGTCCCCACGCTATTCAGGGGAGCTACGGCTGTTGGATTTTGTCACTGCTGTGTATGTGCATCTGACCTAAAGCCTGTTCTAAATAAATCAAACACACAAAAATAGCACTATTGAGGCTTAGGGGCCCAACAGGGGTCACCTGCTCATTCTCTTGCCTCTGTTACTCAGTTGACAAAGGCCCTCACTTGGTCCTCAGTCTGTTTTCTTATAGAAACCAAGAGCCCCAATTTACCTCAAACCCCTGGAGGAGAGAACCCTACTTGCATTTCTGTGAAATGACTTGCCTAGAGAAGCATAGGGAGTATAATGTACTCCAATCATAATTCAATTATGTATTGGGTGTTCAATCAAAGTTTTCTCTTTCTAGGAGTACTTGCCTTTTTTTTTTTTTTTGGCGGGGCAATGGGGGTTAAGTGACTTGCCCAGGGTCACACAGCTAGTAAGTGTCAAGTGTCTGAGGTCCGATTTGAACTCAGGTTCTCCTGAATCCAGGGCCGGTGCTTTATCCACTGCGCCACCTAGCTGAGTACTTGCCTTTTAAAAGATGACAATGGGTAAGCCAAAGGAGTGAATCTCTACTGATGAAATTCTTGACACCATGGTAATCTAATGTGAGAAATATTTTCAGGCAGGTTACCTTCTCTGGAACTACTAAATCATACATTAATTAACTAGTAATTAATAATTCATTGACGATGCTCTCTACAGGTAAGGTTCTAGATGTACTTTCTCCGAGGAGGGGTGGCATCTTTGAGAGATGGGATGGAACAGTGGAGGAAATGTTAAATGAGGACTCAGGCAGCCTGGGTTCTAGTCTTGTTCTCCACCATTTAGTAATTGCGTGAGCCCAGGTACATTATGTAACCTTTGTAAGCTTCAATTTCCTCCGACGTAAGTTGGGAATAATAACATCTGTCCTCCCTGCCTCACAGAGCTTCTGGAAGGATTAAGTGATGGAACATGAAAATGCGTTGTAAGCAGCCAAGCATTAAACAAAGGCTGTGCGGTCACCGTCATCATCATCGTCACCACTGTCCTCCTCCTCCTCATTTCAGTTAAGGAGGGAAAAGCAGAAGAAGAATTGCTGTGGTGGGCTCTAGTCCAGGAAATCGAGGGTTTGCAAGGAAAAGCAGGGTTCACCACATCATCCAATGGGACCATGACACTAACTTCAGGGGAAGCAAGTTCCTGGCTCGGCCTCTCCAAGGCCCGCATCTCATTTCTCGTTAAGGCGTCTCAGCCAGTAAGCGAGTGAATCCAGTGCTAGGTTGTCGCCACAGTGTATGGCATTCACCCCTATTCTCCCTCCCAGTCCAGTGTGTACATCCGTTAACTTCCTGGTCCAGTCTCAGGGAGGAGGTCCCCTGCCCCACCCCCAGGGCTGGGTAAAGAAGCTCGGGACCTCCTGGCCATTGAGTCCAGAAGAGAACCCAAACCGAACCAGTTCACCATAGTTGATGATCACTTTCCTAGGCTCCTGGTCCAGTTTCTGAATTAGTGATCAGGTAATTCTGCTCCAGCTGTGGATGGAGGAGGTGGTTCTTCTGCCCCCCCTACCCATTCACTGGGGGCACTAGTGCCTCTTTGGCACCACACAAGACAACCCGACAGAGAGATCTCATCCCTTCTGTGTGACGTGGGCAAGAGTCAAGGACGTGGCAGAGTGACTACATTCCTGCGACAGAGGCTGAAAAATAAAGCTACCTTCCCCCTTCTTCCACTGGGTCCACTGATCACAGCAATGATATCTGGAGTTTATGTAGTGCTTTAAAGGTTTGAAGATATTAATCTCATCTCATCCTCACAACAACCCTATGAGAGAGGTGCTACTATGGTATCTGTTTTATAGATGAGGAAACTGAGTAGCACCAGCTCTCAATTATCCAGGAGCTGGTCATCTATTTGTGGATTATCCAGGGCTCACTACTTAATTCTCTATTCTCTTACACTCCGGTTTTGTTTTTTTGGGGGGGGTAAGGCAATTGGGGTTAAGTGACTGAGGCCTGATTTGAACTCAGGTACTCCTGAATCCAGGGCCAGTGCTTTATCCACTGCACCACCTAGCTGCTCCACTCTGTTATTTTTTTAAGCTACCATTTTGTTCATTAGGGTTCTAAGTCATGAGATGGGGGGCCAGGGCTCAAACAAGAAACCTCTGCTGATCTGCCATATGTAAGGCATAGGAGAGGCTGAAAGAAAATGGCTCAAGTGGCATTCTGAAATTATCTCTGGAGTTCAATTATTTAGAGAACCAAGGGTTCGAACTGGCTTTAAGAGAAACTGGAAATTTCAAGAAAATCAAACAATACCTTCTTGATTAGGTTTCAACCTTAAAGAAAAAAGGAATACAAACCCAAAGGACGAGAGGGTCATACCTGTTGTCCGGCAAGTGTTTTCTTGGGACAGGGCAACCTGGACCACTTCAGCTGCTTTATCTCTGACTGCTTGTTCCTCACTCTGAAGGAGAATGAAGACACATTTCCAGAGTGTGAGTGTATCTGGAAGACCTAAGAACACAAGAAGATGAGGTTTTAGAGTCGTTATTGGAACAAAACCATAATCAGGTGCTTCTTCTGACTCCTCTTTTTCTGCGTATCAAACAAAGAGATATGGCCAAGAAAAGGCAAGAGGGATTTGAGTTTCACAAATAAAACAAAATAGCATTCATTTCTGGGTCCACCACATTATTTATCTGTAGCATCTGTCCAAGATTGTATATCATAGTCTGGGCACTTTGCATTTTTCATTCACTTGGTTTTCCCTAGGTGGGTAGTTAGGGTACATAGGACAATCATTCTAAAGGGGGAAAAAAAAAAGGATTCCTTACAGAGTGTGAAAGTCTCCAGAGGCTCCTATCTGTGGATGACATTGTGTTGATAGAAATCTCCAGAATACTGTAAAGACTAGGTATTGTTCACAATTTATTTTGCCTGTTTGTGCCCCTAAACCATTTCTCTACTCAATTCCGAGCTCCTTATAGCACTGAGTATATCTTAGTCCATCCTTGTATCCTGGGAATTGTGACTTGTACATAGCAGATACTTAATACAGATTTGATTTGAATGAATAAATGAATGGATTCCCCATCTCTTAATCTCCAGAGGAGAGTGGAGGCAGGAAACAAGGGAAGGGAAGGGCAGACATTTAGATTACAATCTGCTCATTAACTCCCAGTCAGGATTTTTCCTCTCTTTTTTGATGTTTTACTATTGTTCTTTTCTTTTTTTAATATCTCTGTTACATGAGTACCTCCCACCAAGTGAACCCTCCCATGCAATGGCTAAGAACAGTCAAGCAAAACAAATCAGCATATTGGCTAGGGCAGAACACTTATGTCTCATTCCATATCTATCTCCCCACTTTTCTGCTGAGAGAAAGGAAGTTTGCTTCAATCCTAAAGCAGTGGTATGGAACTCAAATAGAAAGGTGTCTGGCAGGCTTCATATTGACTTAGCAAACCACAAATCAACATTATTTATGCTGCATTGTATTTTTATTTACTTTGCTAACCATTTCCCATTTACAGTTTAATCCAGGTTCCCAGCACAGGGGAGTTTTGTCCTTAGTTTGACATCCAAAGTCCTTACCTCCACTTTGATCATTCAAGAGTTTTACATTGGTTGGGAAGAGAGATTAGAATTCTAGGGGATCCCAAGAACATCCAGGGAAGAGTGTGCATGCAGGGCAGTCCTTGGGGGTATTTCTGTCAGAGAGATGGGCTGTTGATCCAAATGTATCCCTTGTGGAAACTCTGCCAGAAGCATCTCCTTTAGAGCTTGACATTCTGCCTCGCATTGGGCATGAATGTGCTAATCAGCCACCGAAACAATTAGGCTTGGGAGGCAGAGAGGGGAAGGAGAAAGGATGCTGGATTTGTAACCGGGAGACCTTCATTCAAATCTCAGCCCCTGCTTGCCACCACTGTGACCATGAACATGTCAATCAGCCTTCCTAGGCCTCAGTTTCCTTGTGTATAAAAAGGAATTTGGCCTAAAGTCCCTTTCGGCTCTTAAAGCTATGCTCTGAAGATCCTACCTTGACCTAGTTTCCTACAGACTGCAGGCGTTTTCCTGATTTTCAAGTAACTGTAACCAGAAGGGTACTGATTTCATTTTGCCTCACAGCCGTTTGTGCCCCATAACCATCCTCCTACTCAATTAGGAGGGCCTGGGAGAATATCTTGGTCCATCTTTGTATTCTGGGAACTTTTATGTTTGTTTGTTTTTTTTGTTTGTTGGTTTTGGTGAGGCAATCAGGATTAAGTGACTTGCCCAGGGTCACACAGCTAGTAAGTGTCAAGTGTCTGAGGCCGGATTTGAACTCAGGTCCTCCTGAATCCAGGGCTGGTGATCTATCCACTACGCCACCTAGCTGCCTTTCTGGGAACTTTTAAATCATGTGCTTTTAGATGGCTTGGTAAGGACATGGTCCTTCACCCTGTCAAGGTACTCACCAAGGATCAGATGTTGGTTGGTCAGGAAAACTGGTGTAATGCTGATGAGGACTTCAGCAGCTGCCAGCCTGGTCTCTGTCTGGAGCTCACCACCACAGCAATAGGCCACTAGTTGGACCCACTGATTCAGTTCCTTTTCTATTGAGGGCAATCCCTGAAAGCACAAAATATATTGTCTGTTTGGTTGTTGGTGAGGCAACTGGGGTTAAGTGACTTGCTCAGGGTCACGCAGCTAGTAAGTGTCAAGTGTCTGAGGCCAGGTTTGAACTCAGGCACTCCTCAATCCAGGGCTGGTGCTTTATCCACTGCGCCATCTAGCTACCCCCACAAAATATACTGTCAGCAAGGCACGGGATGTAGCTCAGGACTGGGGCTGCTAGATCTGCTCTGTTAGCGATTCCCATAGTGCGTAGAGAGAGTGTCCTGGGGACTAGATGCTAAACAGAAATTTAAAAACCCATCCTGGAACAGGTGCGGGAAGAGTGCCCAAGAGCTGTCAATTCTTCAGTAAGGAATCCAACTCTATTCTGCTCAAAGAGCATCTGTTTTGATTTTCTAGGAGGAGACACTGATAATTATAGTAACACCCTATTTTCCATGCTGTGAAGTTAAGAGGGTGTAAACAAAGGCCCATTTTTGTTTTAACCTTAAGGGGGGATTCTTCTGAATTAAGTTAATGACTAGTCACTTTATTTTTACACCCTCAAAACTGAGGAGGGAAATCTACTTTGAGTCTTCTGAAAAATTTTTAATACATTTCATTTTTTCCCATATATATATATATATATATATATATATATATATATATATATATATATATATATATATATATATATATATATATATGTATGTATGTATGTATTTGGTAGGTCTTGGGTTTAGGAACACAAAGAGTTCATTCAGGGGACTGTTTTTTATTTTATTTTTAATTTTTTTTCCAATTGCATATTAAAAACAAGTTTTGACTTTTGTGATTGTTTTTACTTTTATTTTATTTTATTTTTTTTTGGTGAGGCAATTGGGGTTAAGTGACTTGCCCAGGGTCACACAGCTAGTAAGTGTTAAGTGTCTGAGGCCGGATTTGAACTCAGGTACTACTGAATCCAGGGCTGGTGCTTTATCCACTGCGCCATCTAGCTGCCCCTGTTTTTGTTTTTTGTTTTGTTTTGTTTTGTTTTGCGGGGCAATGGGGGTTAAGTGACTTGCCCAGGGTCACACAGCTAGTAAGTGTCAAGTGTCTGAGGCCGGATTTGAACTCAGGTCCTCCTGAATTCAGGGCCGGTGCTTTATACACTGTGCTATCTAGCCACCCCCTGTTTTTGCTTTTAAAAAAGCTAAAATACAAATATAAAATAAGCCATCTGCCTGTGTAATTAATCTCTGTGGCCTCAGAGTCAGAAAGATGTAGGTTCAAAAGGAAAAGGACCTACCTGTACAAAATGTTGACAGCAGCTCTTTTTGTGGTGGCAAAGGACTGGAAATGGAGGGGATGCCCTTCAGCTAGGCAATGGCTGAACAAATTGGGGTGGGGTGGAGGAACGGTAGAATACTGGAACTAGAGCATCAGATTTCCTGGCTGTGGCCAATGCCCTCAGCTCACTAAGCTGCATCCCACAATTTCCTCAGCTATGGCTTCCCAGGAGAGAGAGGGAGGTGGATTTCCATGGAGGATCCTGGCAGGTGGCTAAGCAGGAAGGCCTCATGAACTTGAGGTAGCTGGCCCCAGAATAGAGACACAGATGTAGATGGTGCTGGTTATACTCAGATAATTCATGGACAAACTATCCTTCGCATGTCTTCCCCTTGGGGACAGCTCTCCTTTACTGACAGGACACAAAATGACCGACCCTCCCTGAACAGGAAGCAGACCAGCCTTACCTCCTTATCCACCTGCACGTGGTGGGTGACCAGTCCCGAGGCAAGCCTCAGAGCTTGACTCTGAATTGTGATTCTGGGGGGGAAAAGTAGGAAAAATACACAACATAAGATGAAACTGATGCTTCATGAGCAGAGATGTCTACTTAATATTTTTTTGTCTTGACCAGTGATTTCACTGGTGCTGGGAACTCTCAGTGAAGGAACTTCTCCAAATGCAGATTGGCAACTGTTCTGCCTGCCACTTAGCAGGTACTTAATCCACTGTGAGCTGACCTACTAACTGAAACTTAAAACCTTGGAGAGATGCCTGGAGCACTGAAGGCTAAGTGACTCACCCAAGGTCACACAGCCAGGATGTGTCAAAAGGCAGAACTTAAGTCCAGGGTTGACTCTCTATTCACTGACTCCAAGGTCTGCTCTTATTCACTCTCCACACTGCCTCTTATACTATTAATAATCGGCAAATAAAATACTCCTCTTACTTAACAATAATAAAAATAATAATTAGCATTTACATAGTACTTTAAGGCTTATACATTGCTTAACACATATTATCTCATTTTATCCTCACAAGAATTCTGAGGGGCATGTACTATTATCATTCCCATTTTACAGGTGAGGAAACCAAGGCAGACAGAGGTTAAATGACCTGCCTAGGGTCACTCAGCTAGTAGGTGTCTGAGATGGCATTTTGCACTCAAGTCTTCCTGACTCTAGGCCCAATGCTCTCTCCACTGCACCACTTAGCTATCTCAAGTTGGTGTAATAAACAAAAAAATAAAAAGTATCAATAAAATGAGAGAGACAGAGGGAGATAAAGAGAGAGGGAAGGAGGGAGGGAGAGGGAGAGGGAGAGGGTGATTGCAGGCAGCAGTAATTAGGGGACCAGACCTCTCACTGGAAACATTTGCAACATTCATTGTCCAGGTCAAGAATTCCTTTGGGGTCCGGTGGATACAGCTTTCAGTCAAAGGAAGCCACTTGCTGACATCCATGCAATGGAGAATCTTCAAAACCTATAAATATAAATTAGAAGCAGAATTCATGAAAGAAGAAACAATTAGTGTGGGGAGGAGTGAAGAGAAATCTGTGAGTTCCCATATAGAAATATCTTGCACTGATATTGTGCTTATGTATCATTTTAAGATCACTACCCTCCTGAAAGGTAGAGAATATTATCCCAGAATCAAAAACTGGAAACTGAGTTATGGAGAGAGGCAGTGATTTAGCTAAAGTTATACAGTGAATCAGTGGCTAGGCTAGGATTAGAACCCAGATCTCCAGGTTGTTAGAGAAACGTCCCTTATATTAGACCAGACAAGTCAATCTTTCTCATATACTAGATCTGATTTTGGTTTATCTAGGGACTGGAGATTCAGAGTGGTTTAACTAGCTTCTATACTTCCTTACTGGCCCCCTCATCCCTGTCAGCAGACAGCTTGAGTAAATGCTTCTGTGATCATAGGGCCATCCTGGGCACCATACAGAGGGTTAAGTCAACACCATCCTTACCTTACGAACAAGAAATCCAATGTACTCCACTCCTTAGCCTATAGGGAGCCCCTGGGTTTGTTTGTTCCTTCCTTCCTTCCTTCCTTCCTTCCTTCCTTCCTTCCTTCCTTCCTTCCTTCCTTCCTTCCTTCCTTCCTTCCTCCTCCCTCCCTCCCTCCCTTCCTCCTCCTCCTCCCTCCCTCCCTTCCTCCTCCTCCTTCCTTCCCTCCCTCCCTCCCTCCCTTCCTTCCTCCCTTCCTTCCTTCCTTCCTTCCTTCCTTCCTTCCTTCCTTCCTTCCTTCCTTCCTTCCTTCCTTCCTTCCTCCTCCTCCCTCCCTCCCTTCTTTCCTTCCTTCCTTCCTTTCTTTCGGTGAGGCAACTGGGGTTAAGTGACTTGCCCAGAGTTACACAGCTAGTAAGTGTCAAGTGTCTGAGGCCAGATTTGAACTCAGGTCCTCCTGAATCCAGGGCTGTTGCTCTATCCACCGTGCCACCCAGCTGCCCCACACTCTATTTTTAAAACACCAACACCCTAGTGAGCTCTACAGGAAAAGGAAGGACTGGAATGTAGGGGAAGGTAGACAAACAACAGACTGGACCTTGCCAAAGCAATCTTGGTGCTTTTCTTCCATGGCCATCTTCAAGAGCGTCTCCCCAACATCAGGAAGGGAGGGCAGGGGACCTCTCTCTTCTCCTCTCTTCTGCTCTGGGACTGTTGGTGTCACCAAATGCAGCACGGTTTCCAACGTCAGCAGGCGTACTTCAGGGAAGTTGGAGTGTAACAGCTGAACAAGAGAGATGGGGGTCTCCTTTGTCTTTTCACTGGGGTCAGCTGCTGAAGCAAACATGGCAGCTATCACCAATCTGGTGAGGCTCTGCAAATACTGGATCAGACCGGGGATGGCAGAGGAACAGAGGATTCCAGTTTTTAGTTCAGATTCAGAGATGATCGTGCCAACCTCTTCCCAAAAGCCAAGGATTTTGAGGCCTAAAAACCAAAAATCACAAGGAAAAAGGGACTTAGAGGATCCTTCCCTTTGCAGGGGGCCTCAGAGGCCATGGAGAGGTGAAGGGACTTGCCTAAGTCATATAGGTAATGTCAGAGGTAGGATTTGAACCAAAATCTAATTCTCTTTTCTACTCTACTACACTGATTCTTCAGGGGTCTGAGATTTCATTAGTATGGGTCTTCCCTTCCCGGTCGGAGGTCATAACCCTATGTACTTTATCAGACAGTATTCGTGAGTTGCTGTTGGCAAAAAGCAAAGCGAAACAAAACCCCCCAAAAGACCACTTCATGGCCAACCGCCTGCTGGCGAGTTTCTCTTAAGTTAGCTGGACTGGTGCTTGCCTGATGGACACTCCACTTTATTGAAGTAAAGTGGCCAAACAATTTTGCAGAAAATCTGAAGATAATTTTGAAGAAAAATGGATACCTGGACTTTTTGCTATTGCATCATAACATTAGATATCAGGGGGAAAAGCATTTTAAATTGGGAAATTCAAAGACACTAGCTAGTTCATTAGAAATTTCTATCTCTACAGATATGGAAAAGAGAATAGCCACCAAGGGAAGAGAGAGTATCTAAGATGAGGTGCTGGTCAACAGTGTCAAAAACTTTAGAGATATTGGCTAAGATGAAGACTGAGAAAAAGGTCATGCAACCGAGCATTTAAGAGATTGCCGGTAACCTTGGAGACAAAAGTTCAGAAGAACAATGGAGTCAACTGAAAGGGGGTGAGAAGTGATGGGAAGATAAGGAAACATGGGCAATAAGTATAGATAATTTCAGGAGGATATCTTGATGAGATGGCAGGGTCAAGGCTTTTTAAAAAGTGGGGTGACCTGGAAAATTTTATTGGCAGCAGGGGAGGAAGCAGTAGATTAAAAAAATGGAAGGGAGCTTCCGGGGAAGAGCCAAGATGGCGGAGGAAAGGCAGTGAGCTCCTGAACTCATGACATGATTGCTCCAAAAAACATCCAAATAACACCATAGGAAAATGCCTGGAGCAGCAAAACTCACAGAAGAATGTGCTGAAATCATCTTCTAACTAAGAACGGCTTGGAAGGTCAGAAGGAGGGAGCTGCTGTGCTGATACAGGAGTCGGGCCCAAACCCACAGTCACCCTGACACAGATCTAGTCACAGGAAGTCCTCACCAGAGAAGGAGACCCCCAGAGCCTCTGAATCAGCTGCAGTACCAGTGTTGTCTGGAACTAAGCTCACAGTCTGGTGAGTGGGCTGAGCCCTGGGCAGGGGAGAGACTACAGGGGTCTATGCTGGTGCTAAGGCAGAACTTGGATTTTACACCCCTACTGAGAACCAGGTGGTAGGCTCGAGTGGCAGTGGCCCAGGTCAGGGAGGGGCACAGGCTCGTCGGAGCTAACAACCACAACACACAAAGCTGGTTGATTAGCAAGTTGGTCTGGGGTCATCTAAGGACCAGGGAACAGACCAGGTGAGGGAGGGAACCTGATTGTCCTTAAATCATACCACCTGGGACTTCTTAAGCTTGGGATACTGCAGCCTGGAAACAGTGCCCCACTTTAAGGAGCTAAAAGGCTAGTAAAAGAAAGGCAAGACGAGCCAACAGAGAAAGGTGAGGATCATAGAAAGTTTCTTCAGTAACAAGGAAGACCAAGGGGCACCCTCAGAGGAAGATGTCAACATCAGGGCCCCTATATCTAAAGCTTCCAAGAAAAATACATATTGGTCTCAGGCCATAGAGGTGCTCAAAAAGGACTTTGAAGATAAAGTTAGAGAGGTAGAGGAAAAAATGGAAAGAGAAATGAGGGTGATGCAGGAAAGACATGAGAAAAAAGTCAACAGCTTGAAAAGTCAAATTGGCCAAATGGAAAAGGAGGTACAAAAGCTCTCTGATGAAAATAATTGCCTAAGAATGAGAATTGAACAAATGGAAGCCAGTGACTTTATGAGAAACCAAGACACAATAAAGCAAATCCAAATGAATAAAAAAATAGAGGGCAATGTGAAATGTCTTCTGGGAAAAACTGCCGACCTGGAAAATAGGTCCAGGAGACATAATCTGAAAATTATTGGTCTACCTGAAAACCATGATCAAGGAAAGAGTTTAGACACCATCTTCCAAGATATTCCCAGGGAAAATTGCCCTGAAATTCTAGAAGAAGAAGCTAAAATAGAAATTGAAAGAATCCACCGATCACCTCCAGAAAGAGATCCCAAAAGGAAAACTCCTAGGAATATTATAGCCAAATTCCAGAGCTCTCAGGTCAAGGAGAAAATATTGCAAGCTGCCAAAAAGAAAGAATTCAAGTACTGTGGAGCCCCAGTCAGGATAGCACAGGATCTAGCAGCTTCTACATTAAAGGACCGGAGGGCATGGAATATGATATTCCAAAGGGCAAAGGAAATGGGATTACAACCAAGAATCACCTACCCAGCAAAACTCAGCATTATCTTTCAGCAAAAAAAAAAAAATGGGACTTTAATGAAATAGAAGACTTTCAGATATTTGTGATGAAAAGACCTGAACTGAATGGCAAATTTGACTTTCAAATACAAGACCCTAGAGAACCATAAAAAATTGGAGCTGGGGGATATACCTGGGGTCATACAGTGGGCGACTGTCTTGTGTCTGAGGTCGGGTTTTGGCTGGGATCCCCCTGGGTCCAGGGGTGATGCTTTGTCCACTGTGGCACTTAGCGAGATGATGACATCTTTAGGGTTAAATTGAGGGGTGAAGGGAATTCACTGGGGGAGGGGGAAGGGCAGAAGTGAAATCCTATATGAAAGTAACAGGAAAAGGCTTATGGAGTTGGGGAAGAGATAGGAGAGGAGCAGGGCAGTAAATGAATTTTACACTCATCAGAAAAGGCTCAAAGATGTTAAACTCATCAGGTGCCTCAAGGAGGGACTAACACACACACACACATACACACACACACACACCCAACTGGGTGGAGTAATCTATTTAATCTGGGCAGTAAATGAGCCTAAGACTCATCAGAATTGGCTCAAAGACCTCAATCTCATTAGAATTGGCTCCAGGAGGGAATAATGTACACGCTCAATAGGGTGGAGTAATCTCTCTAACCCTGCAGGAAAATAGGAGGGAAAGGGGATAAAGAGAGAGGGGCAAAAGAAGGAAGGGCAGAGTGGGGGAGGGGACAGACAAGCAAATCCCTTTTGAAGAGTGATAGGATGAAAGAAGATGGATAATAGAATAAATATCATGGGGAAAGGAATAGGATGGAGGGGAAACAGTTAACAATAGTAATCATGAAAAAGAGAAAAGGGGGAAAATTGCACAAAAAATATTTATAGCAACTCTTGGTGGAGGCTAAAAATTGAAAATCAAGGGAATGTCCATCAATTGAGGAATGATGGAAAAAGCTGTGTTATATGATTGTAGTGGAATGGTCTTGTGCTACAGGAAATGACAAACAGGATGATCCCAGAAAAACCTGTGAAGTGAGCAGAGCTGGGAGGACATTGTGCGTAGTGACAGCAGTATTGTTCAATGAGCAATTGTGAATGACAACTACTCTCAGCAGTGCAATGATCCAAGACAATCCCAAGGAACTAATGAGGAAGCTTACCATACACCCCTATAGAAAGAACTGATAAAAAGAACACTTGTGGATTGTACATATATAACCTGGTTGTGATCTTGTGGAGGGGGGAGGAAAGGGAGGGAGGGAGAAAAATTTGGAACTCTAAATCTTATGAAAATGAATGTTGAAAAGTACCCTTACATGTAACTGGAAAATAAAATAAATGAATGTTGCTGAAAAAAAATGGAAGGAGGATGAAGAGAAGGGAAGAAGAGGGAAGGGAGGGAGAGACAGACAGAGAGAGAAAGAGAAGATGGAGAGAGAGAGAGAGGAGAGAGACAAACAAAGAGAGAGAAAATACTGAGGAGGCTGTTGCCTGGATAGGACATATTAACATCAAGCAAAGGGCTTGGTCTAAGTATCAGAAACTACAGCAAAAGATGGAATGGGAAAAGATTTTTATGGTTCAGTCCTTTTCAGTCACGTCTGCTTCTCCATGACCCCATTTGGGGTCTTCTTGGCAACAATACTGGAATGGTTTGCCATTTCCTTCTCCAGCTCACTTTACAGATGAGGAAACTGTGGCAATCAGGGTGAAGCGACTTGCCCAGGGTCATACAGCTAGTAAGTACCTGAGGCCAGAATTGGATTCAGGAAGATAAGTCTTTCTGACTCCAGCCCCAAGATGTAAGAGAGATCAAAAGTATCTAATAGAGGGCAATAGAGAAGTCACTTTAGATGTCTTCTACTTTTTCAGTAAAGTGGAAAGCAAATTCCTCTGGGAAGGGGGATTGGAGAAATGGTATAAGGGGCTTGAGGAGAGAAAAGGTTGAGGATGGACATTCTGTAGAGTGTGGGAGAGTCAGTCAGGGAAGAATAAAGTACCTTGCAGCAGTGAGGACCCAGGTTATATTAGCTAACAAATTTTAGTGGCTACAAGCTACACAGTGAAGTGACTTTCTCTAGGGATGTTCATCAGTGTGCATGTGGAAAAGGTGGATGAAGGGGTAACCCAGGGTAGGAGTCTAGCATGGCATGAACAGTTATAGATAAAAAGACAAGAAGGGCAAAGGGGGATGGACACTGTAGAGCCGAACTGGTGAAACAGGGGGCCAAGACTGTGAAAGGAACAAAAGGACATCGAAACGATGGTAAAGAGCTTGGCACAAGTTACAACAAGGATGAAAAATAGGTTCGGTAGAGTGGGGCAGAGGATAAGGATAGCAGGTTATAATGAGAGAGAGAGAGAGAGAGAGAGAGAGAGAGAGAGAGAGAGAGAGAGAGAGAGAGAGAGAGAGAGAGAGTTGTAAATAAGCAAAGCTATAGATGAGAAAGCTTCACCAGCAGTGTTGTTCTGAGCATCCTTGTGTGTGAGTTTAGCTGTCCTCCCTAAAGTCTTGGGACGATGTGTACTGTTTGTGTACTCCTGGGGGAACACAGAACTCTAATGGGACACTCCCCTGGTCTGGCTGTGGGCAGTAGGCAGGAACTAGAGATCCAGCCCAGGGAATGCAGACTGGTCAAGGAGGGAGCCAAGAATGAGCTGTGGCCCGACACTAAGCTAACCGAACTTACGTCTGAGGTTGTGTCCCTGAAGCTCTTATGGTTTCACCTCCAAGCAACTATAGTAAAGATATATTCTCATATGTGATCCTTGAATGCCAAGAAAAAAACACCTTTCTTATGTCACTATTCTTTGAATAGTCAATAAATGTGAGATGATTGTTCACAAAGGTATCAGACAATGCAGTCAGTATTCTCTAAACTGGACCCAGGAAAGGTGCTGATAGCCTTTGACAGACCGTTTTTTTCTTTTCTTCCCCCTGATGTTGTCTCCAACTTACTCTGAATATATGAGCTAGGTGACGCTGTGGTCAAACAACAACAAAAATGATCAATGCTTAACATAGAAAGTATTGGTTATGGGGCAGCAATATGGCGCAGTAGATAGAGTGCTGGGCCTGAACTCAGTAAGCTTCATCTTCTCGAGTTCAAATCCAGCCTCAGACATTTAGCAGCTATGTGACCCTGGGCAAGTCACTTATCCATGTTTGCCTCAGTTTCCTCATCTATAAAATGAGCTGGAGAAGGAAATGGCAAACCACTCTAGTATCTTTGCCAAGAAAACCCCACTACAGGAACTATTCTAGACTTCATCTCAGGTCTCCCACAGTACTCTCTGTTCTCACTCTCACAGATGAGGGCAAGCTCCCTCATCTCCCCCTTTTTAACTCATTTTATAATTCCCTGAATCAATCTTCCACCATTTTCTCCTTTATTCCAGTGTCAAAGAAGTGGCCCTCCTCAGGAGGGTCAGTTCAGACTGCCCCCCACAATCACCTCATCCCCTTATGTTTAATCTCTTCCTAGATACTGAAGTGGTTTCTTTGTCCCTGCCTATAAATATGCCCATAACTCTGCCATCTTTAAAAAAAAAAATCTCTCAACTAGATCCTACCATCCCCACTAGCTAGGATCTGTCAAACATCTTGAGAAAATGTCTACACTTGCTTCATTCCCCTTCCTCTCACCCTCTTCTTCATGCTCTGTAATCTGGCTTCAAACTTCATTACTCATTTGAAATTATTTTCTTTTAAAGTCGCCAGTGATCTCATAAGGGCCAAATCTAATGGCCTCTTCTCAATTCTCATACTTCTTGACTGCTCCCTTTCCTCCTCCCCCCTCCCCCCCCACCGGGCAATTAAGATTAAGTGACTTGCCCAAAGTCACACAGTTAGTAACTGTCAAGTGTCTGAGACTGGATTTGAACAGAATCCAGGGCTGCTGCTTTATCCACTGAGTCACCTAGCTGCCCCTATCCTTTCCTCTCTTAATAAATGTTGGTTGACTGACAGACATAGGTTTAATAAATACCCATTCACTGAGAGCAAGGTCCAGCCATGGAACAGTAGTTTGTTCTGATTTGCATCATTTTGGACTGGTGAGACAAAGTCTAGCTTTGGGGGACCACATCCCCCTAGAACTTTAAATCAGTCTTTTCCATGAATATAGAAAACTTGCCAGCCCACCTTTGCTGCTCGTACCCAGACAGTGAATAAATAAAACTCTAAATGAAAGACCTGCCTACCATAAACTGTTACTTGTCTTGGGGTGAGGGATGAGTGACGTGACTGTGGTCAAGAATCCAAAGATGTGACTAGACCAGACAGGCCACATTCACTGTAGTTCTCATATACCCAGGGGCGAGTTTATTATTATTATTATTATTATCTTGCCCTCATCTAATTTTGTTCATGTCTTTGCATTGCTTGTCTAAAAGTTCTTTCTATTCTGGAAAATGGTTTTCTTTTCATTGGAAAAAAATTATGATCAAAGCTCTCCAAATGAGTGAGAAAACCCCTATGAAAGAAGATTTTTTTTTTCTGAGATCTTGCTGTCAGCTCTCAGCTTCTCAAATCTACCTATGAATTATATGTCTCAACAGTATGATTTGATAAAGTCATGAAATCCAACAAAGGGCTCAACAATGACAACTGTGCATCTTCCTGTTAACACACACGCTGTTAAAACCGGGCAAGGAAAGGTTTTGGGCAGAAGTCTCCGTTTTCAGAAACCACGACAGTAGGCCTCACTTCATAGCAATATCAAGCTCCTTCTGGGTGCTAAACTACCCCTAAGCAAGGGAGAGGTTCTGCCCTGGAGACCCAGCATTATCTTAGCCAAGGTCCAGGCCCCATCACACTGGTGTCAACCGTGTTGCCTATGAATACTGGAAGTCCAGAAGGAGGAGCCATATTGATCGTTCTAAAAACTCAGAAATGAAGAATCAAAGACTCACAGAATTCTGGGGTGGAAAGGGATTTCAGTGGCCATCTATCTAGTCCAACACATCTAGAAAAATAACCTCTTCTACAACACACCCAACATGTGGTCATTTGGCCTTCGTGAAGACAAGGTAGGCTATTCTACTTCTAGAGAGCTCTCATTGTGAGGAAGTTTTTTTCTTATCATCAAGTCTATATTTGTTTCTTTGTAATTTCTAGCTACTAGTCCTAATTCGACCTTCTGGGACCAAGTAGAAAAAGTCTAATCCCCCTCCACTTTATACTTGAAAGTATGTGAAGACCAGTTTCTCAAAAAAGAAAGTGACTTTACTTACTGGTGAAAATGGGGAGGAATGGGGTAGGTGGTTCATTTAGCAAATGGTATTCAAAGTCCTCTATGGGTAGAGCTAAGGTTCAGTGGAGCCCAGAAGATGATTAAGTGACTTTTTTCAAATACTGGAAAATCTCTCTCTCTCTCTCTCTTTTTTTTTTTAGTGAGGCAATTGGGGTTAAGTGACTTGCCCAGGGTCACACAGCTAGTAAGTGTCAAGTGTCTGAGGCCGCATTTGAACTCAGGTCCTCCTGACTCCAGGGCTGGTGCTCTATCCACTGCGCCACCTAGGTGCCCCTGGAAAATCTCTTTTAAAAACAATCCCCTGGGGTGGCTAGGTGGCGCAGTGGATAAAGCACCGGCCCTGGATTCAGGAGGACCTGAGTTCAAATCCGGCCTCAGACACTTGACACTTACTAGCTGTGTGACCCTGGGCAAGTCACTTAACCCCCATTGCCCCACAAGAACAAAAAACAAACAAACAAAAAAACAATCCCCATGGGGCAGCTAGATGGCGCAGTGGATAAAGCACTTGCCATGGATTCAAGAAGACCTGAGTTCAAATCTGGACTCAGACATTTGACATTTACTAGCTGTGTGACCCCGGGCAAGTCACTTAACCCTCACTGCCCTGCAAAAAACCAAACCAAACCAAAACAATCCCCACACACTCTTTGGAAAGAAAAGAAGCATTTTAAGAAAGAATCCCATCATATTTTAATATTGTGAAGCTATTAGGTTAAGTCAATCATACTAACTTTTTTTAAGTTTACAATCTCTCTACTCAAAAAAAAAAAAAAAAAAGAGGGGGCATAAGAACTCAAGGCCAGATTTGCTAGTAGCAAATAAGCAGGGGGTGGGTGGGTGGGGAACATGGAGCACCCCCACCTCCCAGTTATGTTTTTTCTACATTAACTGACTCAAAGTTCTTACCAGACAGAATTATAACTAGATACAATTCAAGTTCTTATTTGCCAACCATCAGGGTAACTACCCTAATTCTAAGAATTATTTGAAATGCACTCCCTCCTTACCATTGCCTCCTAGTTTTTCTGGATTCTTGTGACTCAATTCCAAACCCACCTTGTGTAGGTAGCCTTTCTCAATCCCCCCAGATTCTAGTACTAGCGCCTTGCCCTCTGAGATCACCTTCCATTTACTCTTGTAAGTTGTTGTTGTTGTCCTTCTCGAAGAGGACCATGACATTGGGAAGTGATGTGATGATTTGTACTGAAGTGGATTGAAGTGAGGGAGGGCTGTGTGAGGTCACCAAACTCACTCTCTCCTCCAGAGCCATCAGGGTCCAGTGGCAAGATATAGATCCAGATGACTGGAGATGGCCCCCAATGTTTTAAGGCAATTGAGGTTAAGTGATTTGCCCAGGGTCACACAGTAGTATGTATCTGAAGCCAGATTTGAACTCAGGTCCTCCTGACTCCAGGGCCAGTACTCTATCCACTGCACTGCATCTTGTATGGACATAATGGTGTGCATGCTGTCTTTCAGATTTAATGGAATCGTGAGTTCCTTGACGTCAGGAACTAGGTATTTTCTTGGCATTCCCCAGCCCACAGCACAGTGATTGGCACATGGTTAAGTGCTTAATAAATGTATGTTAACCAACTGAAGAACTACTTCGCAAACTTTGTAGATTTTCACATCTGGCTCATGTAATTTTTAATGAACTCTATAATATTTTAAGAGTAGCCACAGAACAAAATGGGGAGCAAAGTTGAGCTATGGCTGGATGATGGCTGATTTAATAAAAACTTCAGCTTCTTGTTATCTGGGGAAAACTGTTTCCTTGTATTTCCCTAAAGGGGAACTCTTCTAGTCACCCATGCTTGGCACGGCACGTTCTGGGGAGTCTGTGGGCTGAGGGGCTTTGGGAACAGCCACTGATTTACTTCTCTCAGGCTCTGGTTTCTGGGCTTCTCTTAGCCTTCCCCTCACTCTCATGTGGGTAATGCTCCTTAACTTCATTCTCAGCTTTTTCCTAAAAGGGATAATGTAATCTACAACATAACTAATGTCTATATGGCACCTTATCTTCCCAAGAACCCTATGAGGTAGATCAGGTGAATGTTGTTATCTCCGATCTATAGGTAAGGAAACCAAAGCTCTGAGATTGACTTGTTGGTGATCACACAGGATCTGCTATGTGACTGGAACTTCCCGTTTCCTGACCGACCCCAAGGCCAGTGCTGTATCCACATTGAGGACTATGAATCCTTTCTGCTGGGACAAAAGATCAATTTCCTCATTTCACAGAAGAGGCAACTAAGGGCTAAGGGAATTAAATGAAGAAGTTCTTCAACTTTTTTGTGTCAAGGACCATTTTTTGGGGGTGGGGGCAGTCTGGTGAAGTGTATGGAGAGAATAATATTTTTAATGTGTAAAATAAAATACATAAGGTCACAAAGTCAAGCAATTACGTTGAAATCATTAATAATTACAAAAAAAGTTCATGGACCCCAGGTTAAGAAGCTTAAGGTCACAGTAAAGATCTGAACCAAAACCCCAATTCTGGAGTGGAAATTTTCTAGCCATTCATCACCATATATGATTGGCTTTCTGAAGATCATGGTATAAATTCTGTTCTTTAAGGCTGAGACAAAAACGAAGCAAATGCATGTGAGATCAGCCCTTCGCTAACAACCTTGCCAGGAACTTAAGAATCTAGCTATTTAGATACACACTTATTAGATAGGTAGACTTCTTATTGGCCATTTTTCTTCTGTCCTTTCTAGTCCAAAGGTCATTCTCTTTGGCTTTGGGATCAGAAGAAATATAAGAGCTGAGGAGCTCTGCCCGATGTGGACTGTCCATTATGAGTGGTCAGCAGTCCCAGGTTTTCCTTAGCTGTCCTTTTATAACTTTTTGTTGAAATTCTTAACTCAAGGTGTAGTTTGCAACAGAAAAAAAGGAAAGATAAACTGTTTACCTTTTTTTGTTTTTTGTGGGGCAATGAGGGTTAAGTGACTTTTTGCCCAGGGTCACACAGCTAGTAAGTGTCAAGTGTCTGAGGCTGGATTTGAACTCAGGTCCTCCTGAATCCAGGGACAGTGCTTTATCCATTACGCCACATGGCTGTCCCAACTGTTTACTTTCATAAGTTCATCTAAAACATTGAACATAGACTCGATATTGAGGCAGGCATAAACACGGAGTAAATTCTGCTTGACTGTTGGGTGAGAAAAAGACGTGGTGGCCCTGGCCAGAGCCAACCCCAGCACTAAGGCTAGGTCAAGTTCTGCCCCTTAACACCCAGGTGGCTTTGAACAAGTTTCCTAGCCTCATTTGTTAAAAGGAGATGAGTATTTGCATTACTAACTTCATATCCACCAAAGGCCTACTATGTGCTGAAAAGACTTCAGGTATGAACTCAGTGACAGGTTATATTACGGCCTCCAAAGATCAGTCCAGTTAAATTTGGGGAAGATCTTTACCTAAAGGCCATTCACCAGATGATGGACCTTTTTTTGGGGGGTGGGGTGGGATGGGGAGCAGTTCACATTAGCTCAAAAAACAGGGACAGGTAGGTACCAGGCCTTCAGTCAGGAAGACTCACCTTCCTGAGTTCAAATCTGGCCTCAGACACTTACTAGCTGTGTGAGCCTGGGCAAGTCACTCAACTCCATTTGCCTCAGTTTACTCATCTATAAAGTGAGCTGGAGAAGCAAGTGGCAAATCACTCCAATATCTTTGCCAAGAAAAGCCCAAATGGGGTCACAGAGAGTCAGATGTGATTGAAACGACTCACTACCACCAACAAAACCATCTATGAAGGCTGTGGAAAGGCTGACTGAAGCACTGATGGAGGGAGTATTCACCCTGATGAAAACACACCTCTACCAAACTCGCAGAATTGTCAAGGAGTATACAAAAAAGGCTTTGCAATTCTGAAGGCATTACATAAAATTAAGAAATTACTAGTAACACTACAGACGATTATACCTCAGATTACTATCAGCTCTTGTCTCTAGCCTTTCTGCCTGGGTCTCCCATCTACTTTACCAACACATTTTTTCAGTGTTGTATCTCTAGGCCTATCCAAATCTTCTCTATTCTTCAAGGTGCCAGTCCCTTATCTTATAGCCCCAGTTTAGCTCATCTTTCCCATCCATGAAAACTTACTGTAGCTGAATTCTGGCACTTAATTGCACTCAGTGTTTTGTTATTCTTGAACTGTTTCATTTGCAGAAGTCTTCCCTCTTACTAGACTGTAAGCTCTGGTAGGGCTTGTCTTCCCTTTTGTCTGGCATCCCAGACAGAGCTTATTGAGCTCTGAAAACAGTCACAGTGAACGGTAACACCCCCTCTGCTCCTGGTTTTTCTTCTCACATGCTATCAGAGCTGATCCTGTAAATCAGTTTTAGACCTGAAAGGGAGCTCATGTTATTTTGCAAGCGAGGAAATGAAGGCCCAGTGATTTGTCTGTTTCCTCCTTCTGGCTGGCTGGTCTGTCGTACACTCTGAAACATCTGTTTCTCTCTCAATTTACCCAAATGTTCTCTGAACATGCTTGCTGGCTTCTTTCATAGGAGTTCATCTCAAGATATGGCTCCAAAAAATAAAGTGTTGCCTGGATTAGCACTATGGGCAATCTACGTGATAAAATAAAATAAAATAAAATAAGATATGGCTCCACACAACAGTTGTAGTCTGTTGTTTTTGAATGAGGTGTAGCCATTCAATAACCATATTCCAGTTATGAGTGCCACCCCATTTAATAATAATAATAACAGCAGCCAACATTTGTATAGTGCCTCCTCACAATTACTTTTATTTTTATTTTTTGTTTTTGTGGGCCAATGAGCGTTAAGGGACTTGCCCAGGGTCACACAGCTAGTGCGTGTCAAGTGTCTGAGGTCAGATTTGAACTCAGGTTCTCCTGAATCCAGGGCCGGTGTTTTATCCACTGTGTCACCTAGCTCCCCCTCACAATTACTTTTAGAAGTAGGTGCTACTATTATCCTGATTTTTCAGATAAGGAAACAGAAGCAAACAAGTTAAATGACTTTCCCAGGGTCACATAGATGCTAAGTATTTGAGGCTGGATGTAATTCAGGCCTTCCTGATCCCAAGTCTGGTACCCTATTCATGTACCATCAACTTCCTCCAAATCTCAGAGAAGTCAAATTTACTCCCCTGCATTAAGGTTTTCTAGTTCAACTTGTTTATTACCTAAACTTTGTGCATTTATGAATAAATAACTGAGGCCAACTTTTTCATCAATGACTATTTTTTGAATCCTCACTTCTCCTGAATTACAAATAGTAACTTGAAAGGGGGAAAAAAATCTAATCTCAGTAAAAAAAAATTCATCAAATTACTTCCAATACCTTTCTCATGGTGGTAAAAATTTGTCAATACACAACTCCAACATGTGAACTCCTTGAAGATAGAAACTGGGATTTTTCCTCATATGGAAACTGAAAGAGATGGGGCAAATGATCTCCAAGAGTCTTTCAGTATTAAAATTCAACATTTTAAAATTGAGATCCTATCATACATCACATTCCCAAGAACGGGCTCATTTCAACCCAACTTTAACTCAGTAGCCAGACAATTAGATCCTTTCCTATTTTTCCCAAAGCCAAGTGTTCGTGGTTAGTTACCCTTTTCCCACTCTCTCTGATACTGCTTTGCATTTACTTGTGTCAATTGGATACTGACATGCATACATATTATTTCTTCTCAGTAGACTGTAAACTCCATGAAGGCAGGGCTTGTTTACTTTTTGTCTTTGTGCTCCCAGAGCTTAGCACAGTCCCCGGCCTGGCACAGGTACTTGATAAAACTAGAGTGAATGAATGAATGAATGAATGAACTATAGAAGCCAAGAATCTGGTGCTTATTTGGGGACTGGGAAAGATGCCTTTGGGAAAAGAAAAAAAGAAATACAAAGATGCCTTTGAAATGGTGGCAGATTTTTAGGGAAAAACAGCAAAGTTTATGAGACTGAAGCCTGGATCTCCCTGGAATTTCATAACTGCAGGCGCAGGCTCAGAAGCTTCTAAAAATAAGCTTCCTTTTTTGCCTTTCTCTCCTGAGCCAAGCTGAAAGAATGGTACCAACTGTACCGCATTAAATACGTGTGCACCCTGGGCTGATAAAATTTATGACCCAATGAAAAGATAAGAATTGTTTTTAATTTATTCAGATGGAGTTGGTTAAATTTAACCTCATTAGACCAAATAATCAAAGCAGGTGTTTGCAAGTTGCCAATGTTTTTAGTCTCTGTTAATTGTTTGGCTGTGCTTCCTAGGAACTTAGGGAAAGGAAGTTAAAATATCATTAAAATCAGTGACCTTATATTTATTCCTGTCACACGTACATTATTCAAGCCTTAGGCAGTCTAAATACAAGGCATTTTTTTTTAATGTCATTCGAAGATCTTTGCCATTTAGCCAGTACCAACATCTAAGCTGCCCAATGGGAAGGTGTCCATTGCTATTGTAGCCTTCATTACCTAAATACAAGCAGTATGAAATGAGAGCCTGTCTCCTAATCTTAAAACTGATCTACGAATTCCACTAGCTGGGCATTGAGAAGAAGTATTTAGAGATTCTGACTTTGTTCTCAAATGCCGGTCACTTTAAGATGTTTAGAGGCAAAATAATGATAATAAAAACAGTTGCTCACATTCCAGCTAAAACAAAACGTTTATTACACTTGGCAGGGCTACTGCATCTGAACTATAAATCTCAACTAACAAAGAAACCGCAATGCACACCAACCAAACCGCAGGGTGTTGGGATGTGTTTTGCAAAGTGGCTGCAGGTAAAATTTTAAAAGGAGAGAAGTGTCTGGTTCTGTTAAGTGGCCCCACCTACTCTCTATTAACTGCCTGACAGAGTCCCCCAGTGCACCCTTAAGTCATGCGGGTGCGATGTTAGCTCTTGTTAGTGAACAGGAACACAGGCAATTAAAATATGCATGTAGTTGGAGGCTACTGCAATGGGTACCCCCCTCTCTCTCTCCCTCCCTCCTTCCCTCCCCCCAGGCCCTGTCGACCTCTCCCGGATTAAAGTCCTTAAATTCTGTCCTAGTCCTAACCTGTTATTTCATCCTCACAGAAACTTCCTCACTGATAGGGATCTATTTGTAAGTCTGTAATTTATGGTCTTAGAGAGTGGCCTGAAGTACTGAGAAGCTAAGTGACCTGCCCGTGGTCACACAGATAGCAGCCAGCTGCAAGATTGCAAGGCTGGACCTCTCTCCAGTGGGCCAAGGGGCTGCTCAACCTTTCATGAGCATAGATATTTACAGGGCAATTCTTTAAGGTTTGCATAGGGCTTCACGTGGCTCATTATCTCATTTCATGTTCGTAGCTACCTGTGAGTTTAAGGGCTGCAGGGCACTGTTATCTCTGGACCAGAATTCTCCTTCTTCCTCGCTAGCCACCTTACCCATAGCCCTTTATCCTCATTCCCTTTCCAACTCTTTTATGCCTCATCTTTCCCCATTAGAATGTAAGCTACTTGAGGGTAGGGATTGTTTTGATAACTCGTATTTGTATTTTCAGAGCTTAGCCCAGTGTCTGGTACATAGTTAGCACTTAATAAATGTTCTTCCTTTTTTTTCCTCTTCTTTTTCTTCTTTCTTTCTTTCTTTCTTTCTTTCTTTCTTTCTTTCTTTCTTTCTTTCTGTCTTTCTGTCTTTCTGTCTTTCTGTCTTTCTGTCTTTCTGTCTTTCTGTCTTTCTTTCTGTCTTTCTGTCTTTCTTTCTGTCTTTCCTTTCCCCTTCCCCTTTTTCCTTCTTTCCTCCCTCAATCTTCCCTTATCTACCTATCTACCTATCATCTACCTATCTACCTATCTATCTACCTACCTACCTTTCCTTATTCTACCTCTTCCTGATTCTAGCCTTCTACTACACTGTATCACTATCATTTAGAGAAAGGCTATTGTCCGTCCTTCATTATGGAAGGGGTCCAATGACATGGGGGGGGGATATCCTGACTTGCAAATGAACTGGATTTAAATGAGGTAGGGCTGTGCCAAGTCACCAGCCTCACTCCTTCAGAGTTACTGAGCTACAGTGGCAAGACATAGATCAGGATGACTAAGGCCATTGCCCAGGATGCAGTAGGAGACCTTGGCCTTTTTAAGCTAAGATCTTTTCCAGGTCTCAGTTTATTTGTAATTAAAGGCTAGGTGACAACTGAAGCAAAAGATAACCTAGTTAGCCTTCACAAAAGAATCAATCTGAGAGGGGAAGACCCTCAGAATTTCTGGCCAAAATAGAAACAACTGCTGTTTACACTCATTCTGAGCAACCAAAACCCAAACAATGAGCAAGTGGGGCTTTGATTGGGGACTTATTATTGGCCAGTCAGAGAGAGCCAGAGTGATTTGAGTTTAAAGGCATAGTCAAGTAGCTCCATTTGAGTCAAAATGGACTGTATCCAAGTCTGGTTTTCCAGAGCTGTATTTCAAGAAATCGTAAATGAAAACTACATGGGACAAAACAGGTAAGTACCCCAGAATAAATAAATAGGGAAGGAAAAGGGGAAAAACTAGCCTTGAAACCCCCAAATTCCTTGCAAAGTATAAGCGATCAACATTCATATTCCTTGGGACAGAGCACCCCCATGTAAGGATATGACTCCCCAGATGGAGGGGGAGAGAGGAGGGAGGAGCAGCGGCAAAAGGCTAACCTTGAGAAAAGTATAACTGGAAGGAAGCTCAGCCAGCAAAGCTCGTGGGGCATCAGTTCCCTTTGCTTCTATAGTCTTTTAGGCATGGTCCTCCATCCTGAACGCTGAAGAAATGCCCATTGACTGACCGAGCTGGCTCCAAGAGATAAAGGTAATGACAGCAGCAAGGTGCAGCAGAAAGATGGGAGTTTGGGGTTGGAGGACTTCTCTGCGGTCTTGGGCAAGTCACCACTTCTCTGGGCCTCGGCTTTTCCTAGTCTGTAAAATGTGGGTTCAGGGCTACATGACCTCCCAATTTCCTTATGACTAAATCTAGGAGCCCATCATTGGATTCCCTCTTGGTCATAAGTAAGTAGACAGGGCAAGCAATGGCTTTGTTAGGAGGGAGATCAAGCAGGTGGATTCTTCCTGTCTATGTGTGTATGTGCAGATGTACGAAGAGGGTGGAGAAGCAGATCTGAAGCTCTGGGCCTGGAGCCAGTATGGCCCGAGTTCAAATCCAGCCTGAGACATTTAACTAGCCGTGTGAGCCTGTGAAAGTTTTTAAACTTTGTGCGCCTCGGTTCCTTCATCTGTAAAATAAGGGTAACAACAGCCCCAGCTCCCAGGGTTACTGTGAGAATAAAATGAGATAATATTTGTAAAGTGCTTTGCAAACCTTAAAGCGCTATAGAAATTTTTAAATTATTGGCTAGTAGGAACAAACAGGTAAGAGAGGAAAGAATTTGACATTTTTAATGAAAAGTTACATTCTATTCTGGAGGCAGCCAGGTGGCTCAGGGGATAGAGTGCTCGGCCAGGTAGTTCAAATCTGGCCTCAGACACTTACTTAGCTGTGTGACCCTGGGCTAGTCACTTCCCCCTGTTTGCCTCAGTTCCTTCTCTGTAAAATGATCTGGAGAAGGACATGGCAAACTACTTTAGTATCTTTGCTAGGAAAACCCCAGATAGGGTCACAGAGAGTCCACATGACTGAGAAAATGACTGAACAACGATGCTATCTGCTTTGTAGATAGCCCCAAAGGATCATAAGACTTTTCCATCTCAGATGTGTTATCTCTCCCATTAGAATGTGAGCTCCTTATGGCCTGTCTTCCTTTTTCTATTTGCATACAGTGCTCTGCATATAGTAAGTGCTTAATAACGGCTTCATTTTTCATTTATTCATTCAAATAGGATCAAGCTTTTAGCCCACATGCAATATGTTGCTTCCACATAGAAAGACAGCAATTCTGGAAATTCAAGGATTTCAGAAAGTTTCTAAAATTCTCCGTTTGTGTCTCCAGTCCCAGACCAGCGTGGGAGCAGCCTGCCTCATCACTGTTTCAATTCCAAGCCTCTTCTCCAAATACCACCCCCACCAATTCCATTCAGAGGCTATAATTTTCTTCCTGGAGAAACCGATATACTGATGATGACAGCTCGATCCAGCAGAGGGAAGGAATCAGGGACTGAGAGTACTTGTGGTTTTAAAGGGCTTTTAAAACCCAAACAAACTCATGATTTGAAATGGGGGGGGGAGTTAATGGTGATGGGGAAATCTCAAGATTATTGGGAAGTACCAAGCTGAAAGTTCAAATTACACCAAACCCATCATTGTCTGAAGCTTTTCTAATCACCTTCTCTCTCTATACCCCCTTCACTGTTCTTATTACACATTTCCCCAGCCCCAGAAAAGCACTTTTCGTTGGAGTGGAGATGGGGGAGAGGTCATTTATGTGGCATGATTGAAGTGGCGGCAGGAAAAGTCCTGTCCCATCCCCAGATCTCTTCTTTTCCCCTTGGTCTAGTGGAAAGAGCACTAGACTTAGAAGCAGGTTAGGGAACTGGCTATGAGGACAGAGAGAGATGGTTTCAGAAAACTGGGATCATCTGCATGGGCTAACAGTCAATCCACGTGAGCAGAACCAGGAGAACTATTTGTACAGTAACTCTGAAAGCCATAGGAACAACTTTGATCAATGAAACTATCAGCCAACACATTCCAGACAACCACTGATGAAATGTGCTGTGCACCTAACGGAGAGGTCACGGACTCAAGATAAGCCTTCCTCAGGCACAGACAGTGTGGGAACTGGTTTTGATGGAATATGTGTAATTACAATTACAATTCTGTTTTTCTAAGGAGGGGAAGGAGTTGGGTGAGGGTTGCCAAAAAGAAAAAGGTCAGTCAGTCAACAGACATTTATTAAAAATGCACAGAAGAAAATTGAAGGAAGGCCAAAAGGAAACACAGACAATCAGGACAGCTTTGAAAGGGTATGTTAAATGACTAATATAGAAATATGCTTTACATGATTGTGAACTGCTTAACATCTTGGGGGGGGAGGTGAGGGAGAAAATCTGGAACTCGAAAATTTTAAATGACTGTTAAAATTTGTCTTTACATGCAATCAGAAAAAAAATAAAATACTATTAAAATAATAAAAAACAAAGTATAGGTTATATTTATTATATATTAAAAAGGAAAAGCTCTACATAATAGGGATGTACAGCTTCATCTTTTTCTAATCTACTTCATATAAGAAAATGCTAATTTTATTTGGTACTTAAGCAATACAAAAATTAAAAAAATAAAATAAAATTGGCTCCATGACAATCCTTTAATCTCCTGGAGCCTCCGTTTTCTCCTCTACAAAATGGGATAATGAAAATTGTACAATATGCTTCAGAGGGTTTTTGTGAGGGCCAAGTGTGATTCTGTATGTAAAGTGAATTTATAACCCTGAAATGCTAGGCAAACACCAGCTACTGTTGTTGCTAAATTCTCCTGGTTATAAGTTTAGTCTTTTAGATTAAGTCATCTCTTCCTAGGCTGCTCTTTTAAAATAAAAATCTTCCTGATACTCATTTCCCCAAACTTCAGTTTGTTAGATCTCTTTCTTCTATGGGTGGAGGAGGGATGCTTTGTGAGAACTCTGGCGGGGATCTTGAGGGTGGTGAGGACTCTGGAAATAGGACAAAGAAGATGCAGATGAGGAAGAAGAGTCGAAATGGACTTTTTTTTTTTGGGTGGGCCAATGAGGGTTAAGTGACTTGCCCAGGGTCACACAGCTAGTCAGTGTCAAACGTCTGAGGTTGACTTCTCAATGGACTTTGAATGTCTTCTAGCCCAATTCCCTCATTTTACAGAAAAAACTGAGGCCCAGAAAAGGGAAATGACTTACTTCAAGTCAAGTCATCGAGCACGTATTAAGTATTTCACAGGTGCCAGGCTCGGTGCCAACTGCTGGGAATACAAATACAAGCGAAGAGAAAGGCAGTCCCTGCCTTGAAGAAGCTTGTCTTTTAGTAGGGGAAGATAACACAGAAAAAGGATGCTCCAAAGTGGGTGGAGAATCAGGAGAAGGTGCTTGCAGCGGGGGTGTGGTGGCAAAGTCTGGAGAATCAGAAGTAACCACAGGAGAGGAATGAAAATAAGCAGGGCTGGCCTGGGTGCTTCTACAAGATGGGAGTTCTGGGTGGGACTCAGCAACTGGAGGAGGTAGCCAGAGGGGCAGAGGTACTGTCCAGGGTAAGGTGGCTTTTGATGTGAAGAGCTGGTTTAAACAGGGCAGTTTGGCGTTGTCTCTAATTTTGGTTTTTGTTCTAAAAAAGTTTATGGTTAGATCATGACATCTGATTCAGAAATGATTACCATGGGTGCTGGGCCTGGAATCAGGAAGACCTGAGTTCAAATCCAGCCCTGGGAGAAATCCTGAAGGCCTTCTCCTCCCAGACTTTCTCTCTCTCTCTCTCTCTCTCTCTCTTCCTTCCTTCCTTCCCTCCCTCCCTCCTTCCTTTCTTCCTTCTGACTAGGTAAAGCAGGCCACTCTTTGCCTCAATTCTTACCTAGCCTTTATCACTGAATGGGCTTTGCCTCAGGCAAACTGAGACCTGTGAAAAACCTTAGCTTAAAAAGGCCAAGGTCTCCCACTTCAGAGGGCCTGTTGTCCAGATCTATATCTTGCCAATGGACCCAGGTGGCTCCAGAGGAGAGAGTGAGGCTGGGGACTTTGCACAGCCCTGCCTCACTTAAATTCAGTTCACTCCAAGTCATGACATCACCTTCCTGATGTCATGGTCCTCTTTGAGAACAAGGGACAAAGGACAGCATGCAACCCCCGGCAAATCACTTCACTTCTGTCCCAGTTTCCTCAACAATAAAATGGAAAATAAATGAATAAATCAAATGCAAATAATAATAGTACCTACTTTGTTGTAAGTATCAATATCTGTAAAGTGTTTAGGGCAGTGCCTATAACATAGTAGGCACTTAACTAAAAGCTTGTTTCCTTCCTTCCTTCTCAAAATAGAAGGATTTCCTTTTTTGCTGATGTTATTTGGCGCATGCCAAGAACAGAGGCTTCTGACTCTTTTCTGCACAAAATGTTTATTCTATATATAGAATAAACTTCTGTGTTGTATGCAAGAGTTTGGCCTCTCTTATTTCTTAAGGCTTGAAGCATATTTTTTCCAATACATTTTTGGTTATCTTTTCTAATGCCTGCCTTTGCACTAAAATCACCAAATAGTAATGTGTATGTTGGTGTAACAGAGGGAGTCTTACAAACACTTTGGAGAATCTTTCTACCTCCAAATCCCTGCAATAACTGGTGCTGGCCCATGAGCTGCAACTGTCTTCATAGTGCAAATGGTTCTCCAGAACACTGCGATATGAGATATATATCTTCAGTGTCCCATGAAATGATGCTTTGTGTTGCCTTTGGATGCACCATCAGAACCAACATTACCGGCTCTTTAATTGCCTTTCCAAAGAGCCATTTGTCTACAATTTCTTTTTTGCCATTTGATATGATTTAGACAACGAGTGTCGATATTGATATGATTCAGTTTTTCCAGGACTTTGTCTAATGGAGATATTCCCAGAGGCTGAGGAACTGATCTATTGGTCACTGGACAAAGATCACATTTAAAGAAGCAACAAAATGGAAAACACCTGTAAAGATGCTGTTACCAACTTCCTTCTCCATCAATGACAATATAGCTACCGCATTTGGATTTTACCATTACAGTTCTCCCCAATTCATAACTTATCTCACTCCCCACAGAAGCTATTCCAAATCTTCCCTCCTCAATCATGCCACCCCTTCCTCCCTCTCCTAGCTGAGGACCTTTCTTCTTACTTTAATGGGAAAACTGAGGCCATTAGCTTCATTACCCATTCTCTTCAATCTCCTGATCCCCCATTCTTTCCTCCTTTCCTCTAGTCTCTAACAAAGAACAACCCTTCTCCTTAGTAAGGTCAACATTTAGGTGCATTCGATCCCATCTTCTCCCATTTTTTCTACAGCAGATTTTATACACAATCATTCCTTCTCTTCAAACTTCAACACCTTCCTATCAACTGGTTCTTTTCTACTGACTTCAAATATGCCCAAATCTCCCAATCCTTAAAAAGCCTTCACTCATCATTTCTTATAGTCCAGCTGTATTCCATCATGATAATATAAAAACACTATTTGTATCCAGAGAAAGAACTGATAGATGTAGACTGATTTTGCACATATATGTGCGCACACACATGTATGTGTATACAGGTACAATGTATACGTGCATAAATGTATATGTGTGTGCATGTGCACACACATGTATGTGTATATGGGTGCAATGTATACATATGTATATGTGTATACATGTATATATGTGTGTTGCACATAAACACACACACATATATATATATATTTATTTGTGTCTGATGGTAGCCATCTTTAGAATGGGGAGGAAGGGGAAAAAAGAAAAAGCTACATGATAACTATTATATATTTAAAAGGAATAGCAAGTTATACATAATAGATTTGTAGTTTCATGTGCAATAATTATTTTTTAACTCTATGTTATGGAAATGTTTATTTTATTTCATAAATTAGGAATAAATTACACCTTTAAATAAAAAAAAAAAAGCATTCACTCCTCTCTTCCCATTTCTTTGCCAAACTTCTAGAGAAAGCTCTCTCTACATTCATTGCCTCTACTTTCTCTCCTCTCGCTTACCCTTCAACCTTTTGTCCTTAGTCTGGCTCATGACTACCTCATCACTCAACTGAAACTGCTCTCTCCAAAATCAGCAGTGATCTTATAAAGGCCAAATCTGATGGTCTCTCCTCACTCCTCACCCTTCTCCATCGATCTGCTGGATTTGACATTATTGTAACATCTTCTCCTCCTGGGTATTGTTTCCTCTCTGGGTGTTCAGTATAGAGAGTGCTGGACTTGAATTCAGGAAGACCTGACTTCAAATCCCATTTCAGACATTTACTGTGTGATCCTGGCAAATCATTTAATCTCTCTTAGTTTCTGAATTTGTAAGATGTGGATATAAAATCACTTAGCTCCCAGGATTGTTGTAAGGATGAAAAGAGATGACATGGAAAGCACTTGCAAACCTTAAAGTACTATATAAATACCAGCTGCTATCGTTGTCATTGTCATCACCACCACCACCATACTCTCTTCAGGTTTTCCTTTTAGGTGTCTGATGGCTTCATCTAAATCTCCCTTCCTAGCTCATCATACATATTACACCCACTAACTGGGGATGTTCCTCAAAATTATATCATTTGCTCTTTTCTCTTTACTATTAACCTCTATGCTTCAGTTTCCTAAACTGTAAAAGGAGGATAATAATAGAACCTATCTCCCAGGGGTGGTTCTTATGACAGTCAGATGATTTAATAGTTCTAAAGCATTAGCACAGCGCTTGGCACACAGTAGGTGCTTAATAAATATTTGGTCCCTCCCTCCCTCCTCTCTCAGGGTTACCTTAGCAGCTCTTATAGGTTTATTTATCATCTTTAAGAACGTGACTCACAGAGACATATATGTCTAAGCCTAGGACTGTCCCCTCACCCCCACTTCACATGGAAAGCTAGGTGGTACATTGGATAGAGTGCTGTGCCTAGAGGCTGGGGAAGACTCATCTTCTTGAGTTCAAATCTTGCCTCAGACACTTACTAGCTGTGTGACTCTGGGCAAGTCACTCATCCCTGTTTGTCTCAGTTTCCTCATCTGTACGATGAACTGGAGAAGGAAATGGCAAACCAGTCTAGTATCTTTGCCAAGAAAATCCCAGATGGGGTCAAGGAGAGTCAGACACGACTAATATGACCGAACAACAACAATAAGACACCCCAAGAGCATCCAACTGCTTATTGGGCATCTCACACTGGGTGTGCCAGAGACAAGTCATCACATTCAAAACTGAACTCATTCTTTCCCCTTCAAACTCCGCCCCCCCCAAACTTCCCTATTTCTATCCAAAGTCTGTCACCATCTTTGTAGTCTCCGAGGTTCATGATCTTGGCCTCATCCTGGACCCCTCGCTCTCTTTCACCCTGCACGTCCAGTCAATGTCCAATACTTGCCATTTCTACCTTTACAACTCTTTTTGCATATGGTGCCTTTTTTTCCCATTCACACAACCATCACCATGCTTCAGGCCCTCAACATCTTTCTCCTGGATGACTGTAACAGCTTCCTAATTGGTCTCCTTGCCACAAGTTTCTCACTGTTGAAGTAGATCCTGCATACGCCTGCCAAAGAAATTTTCCTTAAGTGAAGATCAGACCATATGACTCCTCTCCTTAATCAATTCCAGTGGTTTCTTATCGCCTCCAGGATACAGTATAAACTCATCTGTTTAGCTTTGAAAGCCCTGCACAACCTGGCTCCAAACTAACTTTCCAGCCTTACTGGACAGAGACTAGAGAAGAATGTTTGAAACCCCAGAGAAGAGAATATCTGGGAGAAGGTGGTCTACAGTGACAAACCCAGCAGATAGACTAGGAAAGATGAAGATGGAGAAAAGACCATATGATCTGGCATTTAAGAGATCATCAGGGACTTCAGTTGAGTGATGAGCTTGGAAGTCAGATAAAAGGTCGAGGAATACTATGAGATAAGGAAGAGAAAGCCGAGAACCTTTCCTTGATGTTTGGCTGAGAAAGGGAGGAAAGATGTAGGGTGATAGCTTAAGGGGCAGTTAATGGGATCCAGTGAAGGCGAATTTTTTTTGTAAAGTTAAGAGAGATGGGAAAGTTTCAAAGCAATAGAGGAGAGAGACAGACAGACAGAGGAGAGACAGAGAGGAGAGAGGGAGAGGGAAGGATAGAGGGGGGAATAAGAGAGAGAGAGAGATCGATCTTTGGAAAGAGAATAAGAACAATGACGGGGCAATCTACCAGAGAAGTTTAAAAAGGGACAGAATCAAGGGTGCACACAGAGGGAAGGCTACCTCTTTATTGGAGACTGGTGAAAAGGACCAAAGTGGAGAAAAATGACTAGGGGTTTTGAGAAAAAGAAAGGGGAGGAGTCATGAGATAACTATAATTCAAATGTATAAACTCTGCCATGTTTGCTAAAAGTCAGTCATGTTACCTCCTCAGAAATCTAGTTAGGGTGATAGAATTAACACACATGAAAAACTATTCAATAACAGAAGACGATAGTTTTCAATTGCATGCTAAACTATGCAGAACAGACCACAGGTTCTGGATGAATTTGTGAGGAGAGGAAGGAAGGAAGGCTAAAGGGATAGGAAACTTTACAGAGAATACTGAACTGGTCTTTAAAAGATAGCCTTTGGCTAACCAATGGACAAAGGGGTATATATTTCCCACATACTTAAGAAATTAAAGGTTTTTAATTTCTTACTGATAAATAGTAATGATAAATTAAAAAACCTCTTTTAAACAAACACATTTGTAGATAACGGATGTGTAATATCTTTCCTGCATTTGATAATAGTTGTGAACTATCTATGAACAATACCCATGATACAAACACATCCACTTCTAATGGGTAAGACCAGACTCTATTAATCGGGTCAGCTTCTCCTACTCATTCACTGGGGATGCAGATATGTGGGAAGGTCTTTGCTTCTGGACATAAGAGGCATTATGTGGAGTATGAGGAGAGGAGATGGAGAAGCCAAATACTCACAGCAAAGGGAGAAGCCTGAGCGTCCTACATAGCACCAAGAGGAATCTTGAAAAGATGGTACCAGGTGGAGACTCTTCAATGCTAACAAATGAGAAGGAGCAAAGCCAAAGGCTTTGGAAGGCCTGGTGCTAAAGTAGGGAATCACATGTACCAAGGAGGAGAAGACATGGGGACCCTGCCTAAGTATTCATGTACACTAAAGGGCAAACAGGCCATAGTCTTTCCTGATCACTTCTTTTTTTAGGGGCAGGGCAATGGGGGTTAAGTGACTTGCCCAGAGTCACACAGCTAGTATGTGTCAAGTGTCTCAGGCCGGATTTGAACTCAGGTTCTCCTGAATCCAGGGCTGGTGCTTTATCCACTGTGCCACCTAGCTGCCCCCAGGCCATGGTCTTTCACTGGGATTGGGAGCTGTGTGGACTTGATATGTCTTGAGGGAAGCTGGGATCCACAGACGACGACAACAACAAGAAGCAGTAGCATTTATATAGCGCTTTAAGGGACCCATCAGAGCAGAGGGTTACTTGGTGCCTTAAGGCAGGGGTTCTTAACTTTTTTTGTCACAGACAACTTTGGAAGTCTGGTGAAGCCTATAAACCCCCTCTCAGAAAAATATTTTTAAATACATAAAATAAAATACAAGGGTTACAAGGGTAATCAATTATACTGAGTTATAAAAATATTTTTAAAAGTTCACAGAACTTAGGTAGGATGCCCTTCTTGAATAATATTTTTTAAATGCAATATATATATATATATATATATATATAAAACAAAGGAAACCTGTTATATATATATTTTTTTCTCTCTCTCCTCACAGACCTGAGGTTAAGAACCTATGTCCTCAGGTAAGGGTAATACATCTTCCCTTCAGTTGAGAGACCTAGATATAAGACTTACACAGGAAGACCTGAATTCAAATCTGGCCTCAGATACTTACTAGTTGTATGACCTTGGCCAAGTCAATTAATCTTTTTGCCTTAATTTCCTCAACTGTAAAATGGAATAATAGCACCCACCTCTCTCAGTGTTGTTGTCAAGATTAAATGAGATAATATTTGTAAAACTACTTAGCGCAGTCACAGGCACATAGTAGGTGCTATATAAATGCTAGCTCTCATCAGCTCCAAACTCTCTCCCTAGCTTTCAGCAATCCAAACTGTTCCCTGGGCATCTATACCTAGGTACTCTGCTGTCCTCTCAAACTCAGGCAACTTTTAGCTCATCATCAAATAATCTCTGATAGTCTCCTCTTTTCAGCATTTTCCTATTTCTGCAAACACAAAGAATTACTTTTGTCTCCTCCCTGTTTTGATCCCCATATGCAGATAGCTGCTAAGACCTGCCACTTCTGCCTTTGCAACACACTTTCTCCTTCATCTCCTCTTCTTTGGGACCTTATTACTTCTTGTCTAGACTCTCAGAATATCCCACTAACTGGCCTCCCTGTCTTATTTATCTCCCTCCACCAGTTTATTCCATGCAATGCTACCAGATTCATCTTTTCTAAACCTGGCTCCTCCAACCATCAAGCTTTTTGCCTAAAACCACTTTGGAGTATGGTATGTGTGAGGCATTTAATGAAACTGAATGAGTGAACCATTAAATTACTTTATGCTTTTATTATACCTTATATTACTATTATTATACACTCATCTTCCTGAGTTCAAATCCGACCTTGTACACTTACTAGCTGTGTGACCCTGTGCAAGTCACTTAACCCTGATTGCCTCAGTTTCCTCATCTGTAAAATGAGCTGGAGAAGGAAATGGCAAGCCACTCCAGTATACTTGCAAAGAAAACCCCAGATTGTGCTATGAAGAGTCAAACAAGACTGAAAAATGACTGAATTACAGACTATTACTATATGCATGTTTTATCTCCTCTAGAAGACTGTTAAATAAGTTCTGCAAGGGCAGAGACTGTGTCTCATACATTTTTGTAACCTCCCTCTCATGTCCCCACTGTCTAGAGCAGGACCCTGCACGTAGTAGGTATTAAGTCTCTGTTAAATGAATGGGTTCATATACAGCACATAGAGAAAAAGAGAAATGCAGTGACATGGAATTTTCTATTGCAAAACAGAATGACGGAAGATCCCATTTTAGAAATGAAAATCTTTGGTAATATCTGCTTTTTAATCTCTGTGCAATCCCAACATTCATGCAAGCAGCATAGGGAAAGCGCATGGGACCTGAGGTGAGTTCCCAGGGTAAAGTAAGAGGCTGTCAGCATGAAAGTCTCCTGAATGTCCTGAGGACATAGGCTTTGTGGTTTGAGACACACAGATCTGGGTAAGGCCGCTCCAGGTCTCCTGCACGCTCTCTGCACTCATTTGAATTTGGGAACAAAATTCCATATGGACCGGGCTGGGCTTTAGCAGCCTGAACGTATTTCCTGAAGACAACAAATCATAGACAAGGAAACACAGGAACAGGCTGGCATGCTGGTGCTCGGAACCCGTCTTTGTAATTGTAGCCTGCAGACAGGCCTAATCAATTAGCAGGGGCTGATTTTAACCAGTCACAGGCTCATTATGCCGCATTCCAGTTTGTGTTGATGAAAATCAGCTTCAGTCTGTGGCCTGGAACTCATGTACGGCAACTTCCTGGGGCCTCTTATAGAAACACATCAAGAAACATTTTTATTTGGAGTTGCCCTCCTCCCCCTTTTGTTTTAAGGGAGCAGCTTTGTGAATGGAGATTCAATTAAGATGGTTTGAAGCCCCGGACCCAGAAACCTAGATATGTAGGGGAAAGATATTTGAAGCCAAAGCCTTCAGAGAGTAATTATTATCTGCATTACTTCAGAGGTGGACTTTGAGACGGATTCTTGGATATTTAGCTTATGCCATTAAATGAAGACAGTGTCACTATCTCCACAGAGCAAAACCGAATGCCCTTTCAAAGAAAATATCCTGTGAAGAACAAGTTCTCCCAAAGATTTAAAGCGGAAAGAAGGTCTGGGTCCAGACTTTTCACTCAAAGGGCTGAACAGGAATGAAATGGAAACTTTCAGCATCACTGGTTTTCTTGAGAGGTGTCTCAATGAAGGAATAATGTGGCTGACCTTTTTTCATGTGATGTGTGGTTAGACTAAAAAAAAAAAAAGCAGAAGGGTGGAGGAACAACACAGAACCCCACACACAAGGCATGGAGTCCAAAATGGGATGCAAATCCTGTAAAGATTCCAAATCGAGTTGCAAAATACATCTGATGAGTCATACCTGGCTGGCTTCCCTTTGGGGCTTTGTCAAGGCAGCGAGTCAGCAGGATGAGAATATCAATACAGGCCGCTCTGGTCACCAGACAAGGATTCTGCCTGGAAAGTAAAAGGACAACAGGTAAATAAACCCATCCTGAGTACTTGTGGGCAAAGGTGGTGGTCCAATAGTAAGCATGCCAGTCATACATCTCCGGCATCCAAGGAGGGATCAAAGGAAGACGTGGGGCTGGGCTAATGTGAAGAGCTCTGAGCTCTGGCCAAATAACGAATAAATAGCAAAGGTCCACCCCACACCCATACCATCTCTGTTTGACATTTTAGAGAAAAAGAGTGCACTGACATGCGGCAAACCATAACGATGGGTTTAAAATAATGAGCTAAACAACAAACAAATGCAAGAAATTAGAAACATGGGAGACAAACGTTGTTGTTTTTCTAAATAAGTGGATTTTAAAAAATAAATAGAGCAACCAATTTTACCCCTTCAACTATACAATAGAGATTAACTAGGCTCAGACTTTGTGTCCTAGATGGAAAAGAAGCAAAATTTCCTTGTAAAAAGCCAGAAATTGACGATGGAGGCACTTAATTCTAAATACTCGGGTCATATTAACAATAAGAGGTTAAAGGCCTGTGCCTGGTCTCACATCCTGCCAGCCACCCAGCCTGGCTTCTCCTCCACTGTCTGGTTTTGAATGCTGGGATCTGGGCCCTCTCTGTCTCCATCTTGACCATCAGATTCTATAGTAAAAATGGAGAGATGTGAACCAGACCAGGGCTATCACACTAAAAGAGAAACAGGAACCACTAAACTATACATAAGGATCCCTGCAGACCAGATATTGACTTAGAAACCCACACGTGTTTATAGATTTATTTTTATTTGCTTATTTATCTTAACTATTTCCCAATTCCATTTTTTGGGTGGGGCAATGAGGATTAAGTGACTTGCTTAGGGTCACACAGTTAGTAAGTGTCAAGTGTCTGAGGCTGGATTTGAACTCAGGTACTCCTGAATCCAGGGCCGGTGCTTTATCCACTGCACCACCTAGCTGCCCCCCCCCCCCCATTACATTTTGATCTGGTTGGCCTGCACGGGGAAGTGTGGTGAGCCATGTGCTCGATACTTCTGAACTAGACAATACTACAACTGGATGAATTTAGAACTGGTTGAATGGTCAAATTCTCAGAATGGTCATTAATGGTTCAATGAAGAGTTATAATGATCTGATCTTGGCCTTGTGCTGTATATCATTCTTGCCAACAAATGAATAAAGCCAAGATCAGTCAGTCAGTCAGTCAGTCAGTCAGTCAGTCAACAAGCATTTATTAAGCAATTACCACATGCCGGGCACTGTGCTAAGCACAGCAGATAGAAAGAAAGTAAAAAACAAGGTGCCTCCCTTGCTGTACTATCTGTACATGCAAAATATATAGACAGGATGTGGAAGGCAATCGTAGAGAAGGCATTAACAATTAGGAGGAAATGGGAAAGGTCTCTTCCAGAAGGTGAGATTTGAGCTGAGTCTTACAGGGAGCCAGGGAACCCAGGAGACAGAGGTGAACCTTCTAGGCAGGGAAGATAGTAAGTGAGAAGGCATAAGTTTGGGAGAATGAGGGCTGGGCTGGAGGAATAGGAAGACCAGCTGGGTCAGAGAGTACTCAGAGGGAACTGAGAATATAAAAGGCTAGGGGTAGCTAGGTGGCTCAGTGGATAAGGCACCGGCCCTGGATTCAGGAGGACCTGAGTTCAAATCTGGCCTCAGACACTTGATACTTACTAGCTGTGTGACCCTGGGCAAGTCACTTAACCCTCATTGCCCCGCAAAAAAAAAAAAGAATATAAAAAGCTAGAAAGGTTGGAAGGGACCAAGTTGTGAGGGGCTTTACATGTTAAACAGAATATTTTATGTTTGATCACAGAGGTAATAGAGGTCTGACTTGTGCTTTAGGAAAATCACTTTGGTAGCTATGTGTAGGATGCAGGGTAAGATCGAGGCAGGGAGACCAACCAGAACACTATCATATTGTTCCAGGTGTGAAGGGGGCAGATAGGGAAGGGGAAGGAAGGAAGTACTGAGAAGGAGAGGAGAGATTATAGGCCAAGAGCTAGCGGGGATGGCCGGACGTAGTGAAAGCTTTTTAAGGATAGAAGCGCACATGAGCATGGAGGTAGCAGGGAAGAAGCCAGTAAACAGTGAAAGACTGAAGATTAGGGAGAGAATGAAGACGACAGAAGAGGCGATCTGCAGGAGAATACACAGAGGACCCGAGATCAAAGATGTGTGGATGGCAGGGAGCCTTGACAAAGTAAAGTGCCAGGCTTTTTGCTTGAAATGGGCGTGAAGGAGGAGATAGTGAGGGAAGATGTCTGAGTAATGTGAGAGGAACAGGTGGGGAGAAGAGGGAGCTCTCAGTAAATAGCATCAATTTTTTTTTTCCACTGTGAATTATGAGGCCATGTCCTTAGCTGGAGTATGAGAAAGGGGGTGCCTTGAGAGACTCAAATAAAGATAAAATAGGGGCTCAGTGAGTGGGACAGCCAACGGATCGTGGAGGTAGAGAAGGATTGTCCTGCTGCAGTGAAAGCCCAGTTGAGATTATGTAGCAAATGTGCAGGACCCAGTTGGCATTTTCATGACTTTCTCCAGCCAGCAGGCATGCTAATCAAGATGGCGGATGATACTAAACTGGGAGAGACAGCTAAGAAACAGGAGGATAGAGTCAGTATCCAAAAGGATAATGATAGGCTGGAGCTTTATAAGGGACCTAACAAATGACCTAATCAAATGAAATTCTGAAAAGATAAATGTAAAACTAAATTCATACTTGGATTTTAAAAACCTATTTTGTAAGAAAAAGATGGGGGAGGTGTGGATAGACGGGCAGTTTGCCAGGAAAAAACCCTGGGGGTTTCAGTGTACTATAGACTCAAAAACTGTCAGCAGTGTGATGGGGCCACTGAAAAGCTAATGCAAACTTAGGCTTTGTTAAGAGAGGAATAACTTCCAGGAATAAGATGGCACATTCTCTGGTCAGACCACATCTGAGATATTGTGTTCAGTTCTGAGCAACCCACTTGAAGAGGGCCACATAAGCTGGAAAGTGTCTAGAAGAGGGTGAGTAGGATAGGGAAATGAGTCTACAACATATAGGATCAGCTAAAGGAAAGAGAAATCTTTAAATTGGAGAAAAATAGATGTGGGAGGCAAATGATAACTGTCTTTAAGTAACTTAAAGGACGATGTGTAGACTTGCCCTGTCCGGCCTCAGAATAAGGAACAAGGAGCAAGACAACAGGCAAATTTAGCCTTTTTATCCAAGAGGTAGTGTGGTGTAGTGCAGGGCTTCTAAAAACTTTTCCCACTTGAGACCCCTTTTCATCTGAGAAATGTTTACATGACCCCAGGTATATAGGTATATAAAATAGATATTCAAATCAATCATTTACTGCCAAATTTTTTGTGATCCCCACATTCAGACTCCATATGGGGTGGTGACCCACAGTTTAAGAAGCTTTGGTGCAGTGAATACAGAACGAGCCTCAGAGCTACAAATATCTGGGTTCAAATCCCACCTTTGACACATGTTGGCTTTGTGACCCTGGGCAAGTCACCTAATCTGGGCAACTCTCTGAAACTGTAAGTTGTGAAAAAGGTGCTGGCCTATATTGTTAGGGAGATTTTCCTCTCCTGGGAGTTCCCTATACCATCTCTAATTTCTATGTCTGAGAAAACGTCCTAACTTTTATAGCTGAATAAAAGTGGAGCAGATGCTCTTGGGAGGTGATGGGTCTCTCTTCACTGGAAGTCTTCAGATAGAAGTTGGACGATCAGTTGTTATGGTGGGGACTCCTTTTCGGAATGAGTTGAACTAAATGGCTGCCAAGCCCCTTTCTCTGCACTGACATTTCTAGGGTCCATCCACTCTCATGTTGGACCTCAATCTGTTCCCCATCTTGCCTTGGCTTTCCCACTTCTGGCCTTCTGTTTTGTCCCCTTCATCCACAATGCCCCAAATTTCTATCAGTAGACACCAAGCAAGGATTGGGCCATTCAGGAAAAAGTAACTGGGAACATTAACCAGGAGGTGATTTCTGGGATGAATCCACCAAAACTTTTCCAAACCCTATTTTATATTTACGTTCTATGTTTGATATTTTAGGGCATACAGGTGAAGGTAAACATGTGGTTCCTATCCTTACAGGGCTCACGTTAAAAACATACAAACCAACCGGAGGATAATACAACAGCAAATGTCAAAGGGTACAATAAGATACATAAATAATGTCCATATAAGTCTGTAGGAAGGTACAGACTCCTGTGGCCTGAAATAGTGAGGAGAGGTGATAAAGAGCCTGGGACTTAAGCTGAGGCTTGAAGAATGGGTAAATTTGGATGAACAGCATAGGAGAAGGGTATGCCAAGAGGGGCAAGAAGGATAAAAAAAAAGGCTGGGCGGCCATGATGAGTGTGACCATGAGGGCACAGTATGGAGACCAAGCAGAGACCAAGCAGACTTGAGGTCGTACACTGTCCAAGAGAAGAGATAAGATGGAAGAAATAGGGTGGGATGGGCTCTTAGGCAAACAGCTTCATGCCGTGGGGTCATATCGAGTGCTGTGATTTCTTTCCTGCCTCCCTGTTGCATCCACTGACCCAAATCATGTATTCTTGCTGCTGGACGGGGTCCATCCTGTTTATCAGGCCGCAGAGTCATTCACTGGCAGAGACAGTGAGATACACACAGCTACACCTTCCACCCCCTCAAGTATCACGACCCTCGTATAAGAGTGGAAAGTCACTGGGAAGCTCATAACTTTAGGCTGTGAACGCTCAGACTAAGCAATCGGCAGCATTTTGCCAGGCTGGTTTTTCCCGCTTTCCCCCCAGAATAGATATGTCCTGGCAGCCCTTCCAACCTTATGGGATATAACTAGGTTTGCTATGGCTGTTTATACAGACAGCAGTATCCTATCCACAGGGTCAGGGCAGCTCAATGCAGCCAACTGTAATCAGTGAGCACATTCAAAGACAACAGCTGTGTCAGAATCCCCACCCTCTAGGATAGCTGGGAGTTGTGGTAGAATCCCAGAGTTGGGCTTCCTTCTGACCATGCTTGTAAAATGGGTCAACAGGCATTTATGAAGCACTTTCTATTTGCCAGGCATGGTAATAAACCCTGGGAATATGAACACAAGTATAAAGACAGCTCCTGCCTTCAAGCAGCTTACATTCCAAAGGGGGATGATAACACATGGAAGGGGAGGGGGGAAGACCAGCTTCGAGGGCACAAGAGAGAAAGTCCAGCCAGTCAGAAGGGCAGCCTGGAGAGGAATGAAGACAAGGCAGAGGTTCTGGGAGGAACACGCCAACCAGAGGGAAAGGCTTAGGGGTGAAGGGTACTTCCACTATGAAAAGTTCAGGGGTAAAGTAAATTTCCAGGGTGAAAGGCTCAGGTTGTCCCTTCTTCTCTCCTTCCCTTCCTCCCTGCCTCCTTCTCCCATCTCTTCCTCTCTTGTACTCACTTTTTTTTTTTTTGTGAGGCAATTGGGGTTAAGTGACTTGCCCAGGGTCACACAGTTAGTAAGTGTTAAGTGTCTGAGGTCAAATTTGAACTCAGGTCCTCCTGAATCCAAGGCCGGTGCTCTATCCACTGCGCCACCCAGCTGCCCCTCTTGTACTCACTTTTATTGCTTCTTTCTTTCTTCCTTCCTCATCTCTTTGTCTCTCTCCCCCTTCCTCCTCTTCTCCTTCACTCCTTCCTCTCCCTCCCTCCTTCCTCCATCTTTTTCTTCTCTCTTCTTCTCACTCTTGTTCCATCTCCTCTCTTTCTTGTTATCACTCCCCCCGTCTCCTTCTCTCTGTCCCTCTCTTTTTCTTCCCCCTCCTCCCTTCTCCCCTCTCCTTTACTCCCTCCTTCTCCCTTTTCCTCCCTCTCTTCACTGCTTCTCCCCTCCTCTGTCATGTTTTTTTCTAACTTGGAAATGGTCCTTAAAGAGCCAAGGGTGAGTCAGAGGTATGTTCTTGGCATGTCAATCTACTTTGATAATGGAAGTGAAATTCCTGGGAAGAGGAGGCCAGCTAGAGAGGAGACTGAAATCCAAGGATTGGGTGGGTGAATGGTGGTAGAGGTGAGGAATGAGATTTCTCTACCCCTGTTCCCCAAATGAACAATCCCAGCATGGCTTGCACTGCAATGAACACTTCAAGTGTTTGAAATCAACCACATGCTATTTGGGTTTCACAGATGGGTTGTATCAGATCACATAACAACAGCACAGAAAAGCGACTTCAGGAAAGAGTTTTTCAAGCACCTGCCCCCTAATAGGGTGAAGCTCATTCATTTGCCTAAAACACATTTTCAAACATTTCAATTAATTTTTTTTTCCATTTTTAAAGTCAGACATACAGCTGCACTTGAACCCAGCTAAGTCACTGCCTTGGGAAAACTCTTAATTTCATTAAAACAGCCTCCCTCCTCCACTCCCAGGAGGATGGTAGGGGCTCTTAAACAAGCTAAACAATGGCTCCACTGTCCAAACAGAGGCAAGAGGACTTGGGAAGCCTTTGATGACTGGGGGGGAATGACTTCCCATTACTTCTGGAATTCTGGTGATACCATGAGGGATCAATGCTTGTAGTCATGGCTTGCAGAACACTGGACTGCCTTACAGGAGCTTATACAATATGCTTTTCCCCTACAGAATTGCTGAAGACACTAGGGGGTTGCCAAAAGGTTCCTATTAGGGAAGACCACAACACACCTATATCCCCAAGCCACAGTGGACATCTAGGATGCCCACCCCTGTAGGCCAGCTCCCTGGAGGAGGAACGGGCCCTATCAAGGGGAATGAGAATTCCCTGCTCACTGCCTTCCCCCACCATCTCCCAAGATTTTCAGCTGCGGCTAGAGGTAGCCAGTGTATTATCAAGGTATGAACCAATGAATGAATTAATAATTCACCAGGTACCTGCCAAGCTATAGTACTATCCTTTGTTCAAAATTTAAACCTTAACTCTTCCCGCAAGCCTTTCTTTATTATTGCTCTAAAAGTAGCCTCTCTAAGCAATGCGTCAGTCTCTAACTTGCTGTAAAAATACTTAGGACCTTTATCTGATTTCTTAGAGACAGCTAGATAGTTTTATAGCCTTAGGTAAGCTCAACCTCAGAATTGGTCACTGTCAAGAAAGCCATTTGCCCCCTCTTCTTGCATTTAGTTATAAAATGAGGGGCTGTGGGCAGCTAGATGGCGCAGTGGATAGAGCACCGGCACTGGAGTCAGGAGTACCTGAGTTCAAATCCGGCCTCAGACACTTAACACTTACTAGCTGTGTGACCCTGGGCAAGTCACTTAACTCCAATTGCCTCACTAAAAAAAAAAAAAGAAAGAAAGAAAATGAGGGGCTGCTACGGGTAGGGGCATGGAGAGAATCTCTTTGGAGGCACTCACATGGAAGTATGTAAATTTCCAAGTGTAAATGAAATAAATCTAAATGCTCTGATTCTGATTTAGAGTCAAACCACAGACTCAAGCTCAGCAGCTATCACAGGAAATCCTACTGAGAAACAACAGATCTATCTAAAAATGCCAAGTGTGTGTGTGTGTGTGTGTGTGTGTGTGTGTGTGTGTGTGTGTGTGTGTGTGTGTGTACGTATTATTGGCATCAACATTCTGGCATTAGAAGATGGTGGTGGGGAGGGGTGTGTGTGTGTTTGTACACACACATACATAAATACATCCAATTTAAGGAGCTCCTCCCCACCACCACATCTCATAATGCCAATATTCTAACTCTGACAGTTGTTTCAGTTTTGTGTCACGACGTACAATGGGGACGGTTGCCTTGGATTGGTCCTATATTCTGACTCTGCCTCGAGAGTAGTAATGGCAGACCTTAGGACAAAATCAGACCTGCCCATCTGGCTTTGGAATTTTGAATGAACACAAGTCAATTCAGTAAGTTATTCTGCGCCCTGTACCCTTCTTGGTGCTGGTGATATGGAGACTCAAAACCACTTATGGAGGTTTACACTGCAATGGAGGGGAGGGCAACATGTGCACAGCAAAGCAGATTCAGAAAAAAAAATATGTATATATATGTGTGTATATGTATATATATATATATATATATGTGTGTGTGTGTGTGTGTGTGTATATATATATACACACACACACACATATATATATATATATATATATTCAGTTAAGTTATGGTCACACACAGGTGTGAGCATCCCCTTTCACTCCCCACCATCCCCACCCCAGGCCAGTTTGTTTCTCATTTGAAATCACCATCCTACTGACTGCTCTGGGTCTGGGCTTTGGCCACATCACTGCGGGGCTCTGACATGGCAGAGGACAGAACGTCCTATCCTATTTCCTTGGGCAACTTGTCTGGTGAGCACTAACCACAGCCTGGAAGGGTAGGGATGGGTGAGGGGAGCCCAAAGCAGTACTGCTGGTTTCTCTTCCCTCGTGGTTCCTTGCTGCCCTTGTGCTCGGTGGAGGAAGACTGAGTGTACAAGCCAGTGGCTTTCCCTCGTTAAGAGGGCTGAAGCTCATCTGCCTTACATCGAAAGTCGATTTACAAGCTTCCCCCCACCCCCACCTCCAGAGCACATTTTCTCGTCTTCCTATTAGGCATCTTTTTCTCATTAATGTGTTAATGCTCAAGCTATGTGCAGGGAATGATGAGAAAGAAACTTTGTGTGGGGCTCAGGATTTGTTCAAAGCCTGGGGAAAGCATTCTAGTGGGTGTATGTTTTTTATTCTTTTTATGAAAGATGCATGGTCACCCTTCCCCCCAATGGCTTGTTTGAATATATGATTTAATACACTGCCAGAGAAACTGCTAGTTAATAACTTAATAGGTTATGTGCTGCGTATTATGGGAGAAAAGTGGCATCCATGAAAACTTTTATTGTACAGATCAGGGCAGGGTATATATGTATTTGGGGTTATAACATGCCATGCTAACAGAGGCCCCTCTTTTAAACCTACCCCACCAACACACCCCATAATATAAAGGATGAAATAAACAGTGAAGGGAATGAAAACTGAAGCTTAGAAGTTAAAGCATATTTTAAGATACAAGATTTTAGTTTCTAAAATAATAGCAATCTACATTAGTAACTAGCCCAGGAAATGATGATAATTGATGTTGTTAATGATGATGTCAATACAGTCATAGAAATTAGAATGGGAAGGGGCATGAAAGATCATCCAATGTCACTTTTAAAGTTTACAGATGAGATTACTAGGATTTATACAGTTTTAAATTTCCAAACAATTTTCCCTAACTCACTTTATTCTTGAAACATCCCTAAGATAGATGGAAAGTGGAATGATAACATCCTGATTTTTATATTTGGGGAAATGGAGGCATGGAGATACTGTCACCCGTCCCAAATCACAGTGAATCAGAGGCAAGGCTGCCACTACAATCCAGGAATTCCAGAAAGAAAGGCCATAGCGACATGATCCAAATACAACTGGCTGGAAAGAGAATCTTTCAAACAACAGCTGAGCTTCTGTAGGGCACCAATAACCAGACAAGACTGAATAAACTGACTAATTTTGTGTTATAAAGACCTGATCATGATGAGGATTTTATAGCTTGATGGATGAAAAACTACCTTGCTAATATGGAGATGATCTACATTGGCACATTAAAATCTTTGCGATTATTTGAATATACTCAAATCCACGTTGTCTTGTTGATTCAGAAGTTCTTGGCAATAAGGAAGAGCATAATCTATTACGGCTTGCCCTTCCCATGCAACTCTTGTCTATGTTCACCCAAAGGTTTGCCACAAAGGATTCACTCAACATATTGGAGGCCTCCCTCAATTCCTCCTGACATCTCAACAGTACCAACGGAAAACACTGGATGCCCTCTTGTCATCTTATTTTCTGTCACATCATTCCTTAATGACTCCTGTTCTTCATCAGAGTCCTTCATGGGCTACGTGTTGCAGCCTGTTCATGTGTGCGTGACTCTCCATTTCAAGTTCTGTGTGTAACTCATCTTCAGAGATGGCAGTACTCCACATCTTGTGGCCATATTGCAACGAGGGTATAACATTTGTATTGAAAAGATACCCCAAAGAGATCAGAGAGTAAGAGAGAAGCTCCCCAAAATATTTATAGCAGCTTTAAAAAAAAAATTGTATTATTCAGCGACAAAGAACTGGAAACTAAGGAGAAGTCCATTGATGGGGGAAGGGATCGTCAAATTATAGTCTATGAATGCAATGGAATACTACTGTGCTATAAGAAATAATTAAAGCAATGGTTTCAGAAAGACCTGGGAAGACTTTTATGAACTAATGCAGAGTAACATCAGTAGAATGGATCGTCAAATTATAGTCTATGAATGCAATGGAATACTACTGTGCTATAAGAAATAATTAAAGCAATGGTTTCAGAAAGACCTGGGAAGACTTTTATGAACTAATGCAGAGTAACATCAGTAGAAGTGAGAGTGACTAACACAATAACAGCAACTTTGTACAGAAAAACAACACTGAAAGACTTAAGAATTCTGCTCAATGCACTGACTATCCAAGATTCCACAGGACTGATGACAAAGCATGCTACCCACCTTCTGACAGAGAGCTGATGGATCCAGAGTGCAGAAGGGGACACATATATTTTAGACATGGCCAATGTAGGGATTTACTTTGCTTAACTTGGTTTTATTTGAATTTGATGTATTTGGTACAAAGGTTTTGTTTTTTCTTTTCTTTTTTTTTGAGGGGGATAGATTTTTTTGATCATTGAAAACATCTGACTTAATTTTTTTAAAAAGGAAACATGGGCACTTGCTTTCACAGAAGCTTGAAGTAAGTAAAATATGGACTTAATTACTTAGAACTGTTACTATTAATGCCTTATATTTGCATAGTACATTTGTGTTTGTTTTCTTTAATAATAATAAACATTTTTATTTAAAGTTTTGAGTTCCAAATTCTGTCCCTCCTTCCCCCCTCCCTGAGGTGGTAAGCAATCAGGTATAGGTTATGCACGTGCAACTATGTAAAACATTGTCATAATTACTCATTTTGTATAAGAAAATTTCAAAAAAAAGAAAGTAAAAAAATAGCATGCTTCACTCTGTGTTCATTCAATATCAGTTCTTTCTTTGGAGGTGGATAGTGTGCTTCATCATTAGTCTTTTGGGATTGTCTTGTATCATTGCACTGCTGAAAATAGCTAAGTCATTCACAGTTCTTCATCAAATGATATTGCTGTCACTGTGCACACCTTTTTCCTGGTTCTGCTCAATTCACTATATATCAGTTCATATAAGTCTTTCCAGGCCTTTCTGAAATTGTCCTGCTTGTCATTTCTTACATAACACAATAATATTCCATCATAATCATATACCACAGCTTGTTTAGCCATTTCCCAATTGATGGGCATTCTTTTGATTTCCAATTCTTAGCCACCACAAAAAGAGCTGCTATAAAGATTTTTGTACAAATAGGTCTTTTTCTCTTTGGGGATATAAACCCAGCAGTGGTATTGTTGGATCAAAGGGTATGCACAGTTTCATAGCCCTTTGGGCATAATTCCAAATTGCTCTCCAGAATGGTTGGATCAGTTCACAACTCCACCAACATTGGATTAGTGTCCTAGTTTTCCCATATCCTTCCTCCGGCATCCAATATTTTCCCTTTTTTGTTATACTTGCCACTTTGATAGGTGTGAGATACCTCAGAGTTGTTTTCATTTGTATTTCTCCGATCAATAGTGATTTACAGTATTTTTTCATATGACTATAGATAGTTTTGATTTCTTTGACTGAAAACTGCCTGTTCATATCCTTACATTTGTGGTTTTTCAATCCTATTATCTCATCCAAGTATTACACCAACCTTGAGAGATAGGTAAGACGACTTCCCTAAGGTCACCCAACCAGTAGAAAAACTAGGCCAAAGGTCTTCTGATCCAGGACAGTGAACTTTCCATTGTGTCATATTTGTTAAATCCCAGAGTTCCTGACTTCCAGTCTAGGCTTCTTTCTACAATATGGCTTGCCTGTCTTAATTTTCAAAATGGGACCTCATACTCTAGAAACTTTTCTTTCTTTCTTTTTTTTAAGATAGAACATTTATTTTTATTTTGGTTTTTGGGTTTTTTTTGTTGTTGTTGTTGAGGCAATTGGGGTTAAGTGACTTGCCCAGGGTCACACAGCTAGTAAGCGTCAAGTGTCTGAGGCTGGACTTGAACTCAGATCCTCCTGACTCCAGGGTCAGTGCTCCATCCACTGTGCCACCTAGCTGCCCCAAAACTTTTCATTAAATGACTGCTCACTTTCTTACTCTATGAGTTGGCCTTACTCTACAGAGCCCCACTGGGCCTTCAGATGTTCCAATGCCCAGGCTGGTTTGGGGGCACCTTGAAAAAAATTACTGAGGCCAAAGTCCTGAATCTTCAGTAGGATGTGGCTGTGTCAAGAGAATTTCCAGGACTGTCTTGATTTAGTGCTAGTTGGGAGGGTCCTGTGGACAATAGGACTATCAGCTTAAATCTCTATTAAATGGTAACAACTCTTCACACATACTTTAAAAAAGTATCATTTAAAAAAAAATTGAGTTCCAAATTCTCTTTCTCCCTCTAGGCCTTCTGCCATTCATTGAGAAGTCAAACAATGTGATCAATTATATTTCTTTGCATATACTTTTGACGTTTACTTTTTCATCATTATCAGACTAGATCTTCATCGCACCTCTGAAAGAGATAAGCAGCACTGTGGGACAGGAAAAATGGGAGTTAAGAAACTTTAGCTCTGGTCTCAGACACTAAAGCCATTGGTCCACAGGCAGGTCTCAGTTTTCTCATCTGTCAAATGAAGGCATTGGGCAAGATCAGAGGTGTTAAACTCATGGTCCACTGGCCAACAGCATCCTGCCAAGCTCCCAAGTGCATAAACCAGATTAAAATGTAATTGGGAAATGTTTAACGAAATAAATACAAGATATAATACAACACAGATAATGTTAATTTGTGCTTTTCTAAGTCATCATGTAGCCTGCAGGAATCCATTTCTTTTTGAGTTTGATGCCACTGGATTAGATGATCTCTAAGGTACCTATCATTCTGCACATGAGTCCATATATTACCCCCATTTGATAAATCAGGAAACTGAGACTCAGGAAGGCTAAATGAAATGCCCAAGGTCACATAGTGAATTAGTGGCACAGTGCTTATTCAAGCATAAGGTCTCCTGACTTCCTGTGCAGGCTATTTCCATAAGATCACAATGATATTTAATTTCCTTCTGCCGATACAAATAAGGAAGAGGCAGAGAGTAAGGTGGAGCCTGAGATATAGGCAGGAGTATGTGTATTGGGGAAGCAGCTCCTTCAAAGAAAACCAAACCTTTCTCAACAAAATGATAGCTCCTGCCTAGGGGATATAGTCCAGTTTGGGGAAGAGAGCAAAAGACTTGTAGTCAGAAGATCTGGCTTTGAAGGTGGGCTCTGTATGAACCAGGGCGAGTCCTTAACTTTTCTGATTTTTAATCTGTAAAATGAAGATAGCCACAGCTCTGCTATCTACCTCCCAGGGTTGTTGAGAAGAAAGGCATTTGGTCAGAGTCAGGTGCTATGAAAAGCTGAGTTGTTACTGGTCACTGACTGGGGCGTATTCCTAGGGTCCCATTCTGGGCTCTAGTATCTTAGAGCATGTCCACTTTGGATGCAAGTGGAGAGGGGGTAGTCCCACAAGCACGTACCTAGAGAACACAGACACTTTCACGGTAAAATGGGAAGGGTGCTGAAAGGTTCCCTCCATACCAAATATCTCACATATCACCCCAAATTCCTACCATCAGTCATTCCTTTCATTGTTTCCAGAAAATGAGTGTTGAAATATAACTATGTTACCAAGGAGGGTGTGTATGTGTGTGTGTGTGTGTGTGTGTGTGTGTGTGTGTGTGTGTTACATTAACCCAATAGTGCTCAGTGCAAAGACAACACAGTACAAATAGAGCAAACATTGAATATTAAGTAATGAGGTCTCTGGATTTGAGTTTGACTCCGCCACTTAAAGTGTGAGTGAGGACATGTCACCTAAGCTCTGAATTTCATAATGATTTTCTGGTAAAGTTTGCATCATCTATTTTTTGCAGGCTTGGTGAAAGAAGCATCATTTCTAAGGATAAGAGCTATTATCATTGGTATAGTATAGGTGATTCAATGAGGTAGCTGGTATCTCGAGAACTAGGACAGAGATGAATAATAGCAATAGTAATAATAATGGCCAGCAGTTATGTAGTATTTTGGGCAGATCTGGGCAGGGACTACAGTGAGGAATTCTTAGCAGACAGGGCAGGCCATGTGGGCACTAGTGAGAGTGTAAGATGTATAACTGGGACACCAATGGCACATACTGCTGTGTGACAGTCATGTTGAGGTCTGGCCCTGAAAGGTGCTGGGCCCAGACTTGATGATGAAATGACCCTTGCTAATCTGCTCACATCTGGGATGGGGGAAACCGCTGATCTTTACGCAATTCAGTGAGAACAGAAATTCTAAGGTCCAACACATAGGCAGTCGTCATGTTCACTACGGGAATTTGCAGATGGGTAGGAACAGAGACCTTGGGGGATCCTCCCGGGGAGCCTCAATCATGAGCTTATTCCTGGCTGGAAAAACTGCCTCATATATAGCCAGATAATAATCTGCTCATCCAGGAAAGCCTGGTCTAGTGGCTCTCCCCTTTCTATTAGGTCATTTTATCTTTGGACAAAGAGAGGTATGGTGAGCCCACTGTCTTAATGATCCCAATTACCATTGCATCAAGCCCAAATTCCTCTCCCTATTCAAAGCCAATTATGTATCCACATTATTCCCCAACATAGATCTTTTGTTCCAGCCAAGACAGTCTCCTCACTGTCCCATAGACATACCATATTGCATTTCCTCTTTGTGTGGTGGTCCTTGGGGCATGGGGCAGCTAGGGGGCACAGTGGCTAGAGTGCTGGGCCTGGAGTCAGGAAGACTCATCTTCCTGAATTCAAATCCAGCCTAAGACACTTACTAGCAATGTGACTCTGGGCAAGTCATGTAACCCTGTTTGTCTCAGTTTTCTCATCTGTAAAATGAGCTGGAGAAGGATGGTAAACCACTCTAGTACCTTTGCCAAGAAACCCCCAAATGGGGTCACTAAGAGTCAGACACAACTGAAACGACTCAAAAACAACAAAAAAACACAACTTGGGGCATGGTGGAAATGGTGCTGGGTACGAACCCACTAATCAGCTGTCTGACCTTAGGTAAGCCATTTGGCTTCCTTGTGGCTTCCTTTATAAAATCAAGGGACTGAATTACAAGATCCTGAAGGTCACCTCCCTTTCCAGAGCCCATCACCTCTTTATCATACACTCTGACTCGGATAATAGAGCCCTGAGTCCTATTATCAGCTCAGCTTCAGGATTATCCTTAATCTTTGTACAGGTTACCCACATCTGTGCTAGTGTCCAGACGGGGAATGCCTCCTTTCTGCCCATCACCCAGATTCTATTCGTATGTAAAAGGAGTGGCTCATACTGGGGTCTACTGTTACTGTCTCAGTGCACTTAGACCCCTTACTTTTTCTGAACAATTCTACGCTGCCTTGTTCACCAAATGTTTCTAAGGACCAAAGCTTGTCTCTCAAACTGCACTGGAAGCTTCTCCTAGGAAGGGAGCCTGTCATGTACTTCTGCTGAGTGTCTAGCTAGTTGGGGGTAGAGTTGGTGCCCACTAAATGCTTGCTTAATGACTGATTTCCTCTACAGGTGCCCTTCATCTATCTCTTCGCCCTTCAACTTGACTCATTCTCCGGTTCTGAAGACACGAACATTCCTTTTTCCTTGTTTGTTTCCTTCATCCTAAAACCATGTCTGATGCTACACAGGCAGTTTCCACTTGCATATCCTTTGTATTTGCTTATCACTGGATATGCTGTCTTCCTTTGGTAGAAGGGAAGTCCTGGAGAGCTGGGATTATCAGATTTTGTTTTTGTATCCCTAGCACCTGGCCCAGTGGCTGCCTACTTTGTCAAACTGGATTGAAATGAATTGTAGGTATAAAAAAAGGGGCCGGGAGCAGCTAGGTGGCGCAGTAGATAAAGCACCAGCCCTGTATTCAGGAGGACCTGAGTTCAAATATGGCCTCAGACACTTGACACTTACTAGCTGTGTGACCCTGGGCAAGTCACTTAACCCCCATTGCGCCCCCCCCCCAAAAAAAGGCAAAAAAGGGGCCTTTGCCTTATGGTTTTAAGTCACACAGAAAGCTGCTGAAGCTGCTGTCTTCCAATAGTAATACTCTGGTAGGACAACAGCTACAACAAATCACCAGCCCCAGTTTTCTATATTTAAAATGCAAAAAGCCTCCACAGTTGCCATTTGAATTCCTGTCACATACTTGAGCTAAAAACTATTTTTACTTCTTTTCTCCCCTATGAAGAAGCTTTGATCTAGGGCAACTCTCTCAAAGGCTCAGCTTAATATACTGATTATTTCTGAATGTTTTCACCCAGACTACTTTCCACAAGCTCAGCATGTCAACAAGAAATACTTCATATATTTTCTGACTTCATTTCTTCTCAAGCAACTTATTTCTTCAACCCTTAAAGCTGTGTTTTTAAAAGGAATGGTTTATGTTAGAAAATATTTTATATCTTATTTCATCCATTTGGAGGAAAAAGTGGTAGCTTGGCTTGTGCCTGAGTGTTTAAACTATGTATTACACATATAATAAATATTACATATGTATATATTTATACATAACGCACACACAAGTTTGAATCTGAAGATACCATGACCTCAAACATTCTCAAGATGCCAAAAAAGAACAGATGTCAGCTAGCTTGGGTCTGAAATACACCAGCATCTTTCACCTTGTCATTAAAGACTGTGTGAGCTTCAGGAAAATCCAAAAAAAGCTTCCTGATCAAACCTCTCCCAAGTGAAGTCCAGATGTTGTGAAAAATGTTTTTCCTCTCTCTCTCTCTGGTTTTGTTTTGTTTTTAAGAGGGAAACTGGAAAAGCTATTTAAAATAAACAACAAACAAATAAAAAAAAAAAAACGCCCAAACCCAGCAATGCCTGGAAACTTACTATGTAACTAACCATCCTTGTTCCATACTTCCCTTATAGCTTTGGAAGGGACCACAAATGATAGCCTTAAAATGTAACACGAACAGCTGAATATTTTGACATCCTACTGGACTAGATTCATTTTGGTGGCATAGAAACAAAAGAGACACCTGTGCCAGGGGCAAAAGGTCGACTTCCCTTTTTGTAAGCAGATTCATTCCGTGATGGTTCTCCCTTCTGTGGGGAGGGCACTCAGAGAAAAGACCTAAGAACTGAGAAGGGGACTTTGGGGACCGTAGGAATAGGGAAAAATTTTCAAAGCCCAGAATTTTTGCTTGAGAATTGTAACCACTTGTGCTGATAAATCTTGTGGTTGGAAAAATAACTGCTGTGCTCAGCTGAAAAAGTCAGACAAAACCCCAAAGCATAAAAGTTGGAACCAGCTACAGACGCCCTCTTGGGAGAGGGCCAGGGACTGCTGAAGGGCACCATGCTCTTGTCTCGGCAGCTGGAGGACCAACCCTATTTTTCACACTCATTTGCCCTGGTTAGGGCCCTTTAGGTAAAGCTCACTATGTACCAAACAAATAGTCTGGGCAAAGAAGGGGCAGAGGAAGTGTTGGACAGAGGGCTGAATTCTTTGGGTGGAGGGATGACCAGGACTTGGGATAAGGGGCAGATAAGAGATAAATGTTAAGATTAAATGGGGTAATGGGGTAAACCATACGGTCACAGTCAGGCCCAGGGCAGCTGAGCTGTGGCAGCTGCTGTCAAGGAGGGTATCAATCTGGGCCTCAAGGTTAGGCTTCCTGTAGGCAACATAAAAATAGGAAGAGCTCCTATTTCTAGGCTGGTATTTCTTAGGGGTAGACAAATAGCACAGTGGAGAGTGCTGGACCTGGAGTCAGGAAGACCCGAATTCAGATGTGACACTCACTAGCTGTGTAATTCTGGGCAAGTCACTTAACCTCTGTTTGCTTCCATTTCCTCATCTTTAAAATGGGCATAATAATAGCAGCTCCCTCCCAGGGTGACTGTGAGGATCAAATGAGGTCATAATTAGCACTCTGTGCCCGGCACGTCATAAGCGCTATATAAATGTTAGCTAGGGTCATCATCATCATTATTAAAATGGCCCTCATACTGTGGTCAGAGTAATGGAAACAGGGAGAAGAAATGACACCTTGTTCCTCTATATGTGTCCCCCACCCCTAAGAGAAAAGTTCTGAGGCACAGAGAGAACACTACAGGGAAAGATGATGGTACCTCTGTGTCATAAAGTCATTGATAGCCATGCCCCTGAGGACATCTTTTAAGCCTTTCCCTATTTTTTTTTCCTCTGGGAGCAGTGGATAGAGCACTGGCCCTAAAGTTGGCCCTGAATTCAAATGTCACCTCAGACACCCTGGGCGAGTCACTTAATCTCAATTGCTTTAAACAGCCTGGGTCATCTCCAGTTGTCCTGATATTTATCTTACACTGGACCCAGATGGCTCTGGAGGAGAGAGTGAGGTTGGTGACCTTGTGCAGCCCTCCCTCACTTGAATCCAATTCACTAAAGTCATGACATCACCCCAATGTCATGGTCCTCTTTGAGAATGAAGGACAAACAACAATTTTTCTCTGACACACCCATATCATAGGACCCTGGCGGAAAAACCCCTACAAAATGGATGAGTAAATGAGGGAAAGAAGGGGGACCAACAGTAAACACCCATGGCAGCTGAGGGAGTAATTTAAGGCAACCAGCCAAGAGGATGGGGGTTTTTAAAAAATGCTATTTCCCAAGGTTGCTTTCTTAGCAACCTTGGATTCTGTTTTTGTATTCCTGTGAGTAGTCTGTTTTTCTCTTCTGAATATCAGATTGTCATTATTCATGATGATAAACACTCACCAGATGCCAAGGAGGTATCCGGCTGCAAACACCGTGGCAATCACAGTTGTTGCCTAACCAGTATGAGTGGAATCCCAAAAGAAAGCACCATGAGCCATGGAGGGCTCCAGCAATCACCAGGTAGCAGGAAATAAACACATTCATGGTTTGGAAACCACCACCAGCCCCCCTTTACTCCCCCTTCCCTGCCCCTCCCAGCTTAGCTCCATTAGGCACCAGGGTTATCATGCTCAGATACAGGGGAAAAATCCAGGCACTTTCTAACCAGGCTTCATGTGAATTCAGTGGAACAAATGGAATTCCTTTTTCCAGCCCACTGTCTACAATATAATTTTAAATATCTTGGACTTTGCTTGCGAGAGCGCCAACTGGTCAGTTCACACTGGCATGACCACTTGCAAGCTATACCCCTTGAGTCTCTAAGGGAAGGAAGCCAATTCATCTTCCCCAAATGAATGTACCATCTGAGAAAAGCAGAAGCAGAATGCTAAGGAAAGCTGGCTGGTAGCTGGAGACTTGATATGCTACAAATGCTCCAGGAAGGCTGGTCCACACTGTGCCTTTCCCTAGAATCCTCACCAGCCTGGTTCAGTCTTTACAGGTGTGGTGGAAGTCCAACTTTCTCAGTGGTTAACCGATCTGGAATCAGAATGATCTGTTACAAGGCCTAATGGGCAAAATTGAGAATTGCTCTAATTTACATTTCTTAAATTATATTTTTTTCATATGGCTATAGATAGCCCAATTTCTTCCCTTGAGAATCTCCTGTTCATATTCTTAGACCATGGGCAATGACTCATTCTTAGAAATGTGAATCTGTTCCTTATACATCTTGGAAAGGAGACTTTTTTCAGAGAAACTTATTGCAAAGATATTTCCCAATTAATTGTTCCCCTTTAATCTTAGCTTTCTTGGGTTTGTTTGTACGAAAACTTTTTAATTCTATGTAATTGAAACTACCCATCTTATCTCCTGTGTTCCCTCTATCCCTGTTGGGCCATGAATTTTTCTCCCAGTCACAGATCTGATAGACAATTTGTTTATGATGTGATCTTTTTATACATAGATCATGTACCCCCTTGGAGCTTATCTTGATAAAAGGGGTGTGGTATTGATCTAAATCTAGTTTCTTCCAGAATTCTGTCAAATTCTCCCATCTGTTTTCATCAGTCAGAGACATGATCACAGCTACTTATTGCAGGACCTGGGGCCTTTGCATCTATGGGATACTAGAGGACTAGATACATTTGCTTCTGTATGTCATATACCTAATTTGCTCAAATTGATCTATTTTTTAACCAGTACCACACTGTTCTGAGAATTACTGCTTTGTAGTATAGCTTGAGATCTGGCATTGGTAGGCCCCCTTCATTCCCATTTCTTTTCATTATCTCCCTTGAGATTCTTGACCTTTTTGGTCTCCATATGAATTTCATTATTATTTTTTCCAGCTTTATAAAGTAATCCTTTGGTAATATGGTACGGTATTGAATAAGTAAGTTAATTTAGTATTTCTTTTTATTATATCGGTTCACCCTACTCATGAACAATTAATATTTTTCTAATTATTTACATGTGTCTTTATTTCTGTAAATAGCAGTTTGTAGTTATAGTTTTAAAACTTAGTAGATCCTGGGCAAGGATCATAACCTCTGCCTTCCTCAGTATCCTGGGCAAGGATCATAACCTCTGCCTTCCTCAGTATCCTCAACTGTATAATGGGGGTAACAACACTTACCTACCAGGGTTGTTGTGAGAATACAATGAGATAATAGTTGTAATGCATTTAGCATGGTACAGGCACCTAGGATGATCTTAATAAATGCTTGTTTCCTTCCTATATAGTTCTTGTGGGTATGTTGGTAGGCAGATGCTCAACCATTTTATACTAAACTAAATAATTATTTTATAACAAATTAAAACGGATGTTATTTTAAAAATAGTGTAATTCCAAAGAAAAAGTGAGTCAAATATCAAATCACAGGAACAATAAATATTTGCTATCAAAGAAAGGAACAATGAAAAAACATAACACGTTTTAATGGGATGAAGCCAAGAAGTCCTTAGGAGGAAACATATTATCTCTAAACACATCAACAAGAGAAGAATGATTTGAGCATTCAGTTACAATAACCCTAGGATATCAATACGTTTAAAAGTTCCAAAGAAACACACAAACAACAAAATTCTGAAAATCAAAGAGATAAACCATGTAGCTCCTGGGCACACCCAACTCACACGTGATTCCCCAGACAAGCTAGCCCATGTTCAAGGTATTCTATGGCTCCGTATCACTCAAAAGGATGGTTTACAAGTCCCAACCAAAACATTTGGCTTTGTTTGGGAGAGGATATAGTTAGTTCAAAGCAACAGCATTTAATGCGACACCATAATAAGAAAAAGAGCAATAAAACACTTTTCTCCCATAAATCTGTGGCACATTCTCCAATAAACAGAGTTACTGTCATGGGAAGGCGCACACATATGGAATATGCACAGAGAGGAATACACAGAGAGAATATGTGTGGTCAGGGTACATATGAAGAGGAGCTCACCTAGGGAAATTGAGGGGCCAGGTGCATTATATGGAAGTGTAGACATGTAGGGGATATCTGGTGCCACTGGGCATAAGGTGGTGGTGTTTTTCTCCTCTTCTAGATTCTTGTTTCATTTGGGGTGTTTTCTCTTCCTGAGAGATGACTAGGTGACTTGAGGACCAAACATTTTCTCACATCCTCATGATCTCCCAAACCTTTCCAAAATGGGAATTATGCACAAGAGATAAAGTAATTTCAGCTGTCTCCACAGGTCAAGACCCCAGAAACCATATGGAGCCAATGACCCGATGAACTAATGACAGAATAGGCTAATCCCTAAACTCCAATGCTCTTACTTGGCACCCAGTCCACCACCAGCTACGGTTGCACAAGTCATTCCATGGATTCAGCTCTGTCCTGGTCTGTCTAAACTATGGAAAGCCAGAAACCAACTGTGCTGTAATTTAATAGAGCTCAGAGAAATGAAGAACAGAAGGAAAAAGGGCTGGGTGCCAACATGAGTGTGGGATTCCAACAGGCCTGACGGACAGGGGACTAACATCCAGCTGAGGCCAGTGTTGACTCCCTAGAAGTCACTTGGGGCAGAGACTAATGCCTGTGAAAAGTTGTAGGAAGAGGCCAATTTCTAGGTGAGAGAGCTTTGAGGTCCAACCCTTAGAAAAACTGTAATCAAAGGGGAAGGAGTCAGAAAGTAAGAGATAGGGGAATATAAGGGGAAAAGCATGAAATTATCAAAGATTTCAGGAAGAAGAAAGTTCATTTGAAAACCCTGAGCACAACCATCAGGGAAGATAGTAATAGAAGGGAATATGGCCATCAGAGTCTCTAAAGGAGCCCAGAAATCTATGAAAAAATACTTCAAGACAAAGGAACATTAACCAATACCTAACAATGCAGAGGACCCTGTGAATTCAAGAGAGCATGGAACCACAACAGGGTGAATTTTTAAATTTTCTCTTAAGAAAATTATGAATCAAGAGAGAAGAATATATGGCCTTCACAGCAGAAGTAATAGGCAGAATAAAAAAAAACAAACCCTTAAATCTACCTGGGCAAACCTCACCATAAAAAAGAATGCACAACTGATTAGGAAAACAAATACAAAGAGTAGTAACAAAAAGTAATAACATTAAAAGAAAAAGGGTACCTAGAGAAAACTATAGATATCCTAGAAGAACAAGACATGTCAAAAAGCCTGGACACTATACTGCAAGAAATAATGTAAGAAAACAGCCAACCTTAGGGGCAGCTAGGTGGCACAGTAGATAAAAGCATTGTCCCTGGATTCAGGAGGACCTGAGTTCAAATCCAGCCTCAGACACTTGACATTTACTAGCTGTGTGACCCTGGGCAAGTCACTTAACCCTCACTGCCCCACAAAAAAAAAAAAACAAAAACAAAAACAAAAACAACAAACCAACAAAAACAGAAAATAGCCAACCAAAAGAATATACAGATTACCTCCAAAAAAGACGACTAGGTTTTGTCATTACTATTTTAGTTTAAAGGTTTGTTTGTTTTTTTCAAAAAGGCAGAAACCTAATACATCCAGGAATAAGTCTAGGGCGTGTTGAGGGGAAAACATCTTTTCTTGGCTTTTTTCCCCGAAAAGTGGTTTGTCTATCTCTTTAAACAGCCTTGGTTAGAAGTGACTCACTTTCTCAGAGGGTAACCCTTATCCTATGTGACAAGCTCTGCAGAATACAGGTTCGGTCCAACTCCAGCTAGCTATTGCCCTCAGGTTTAATCTTATTTATGTTTTTGTCTGTATTTTCTGGCCACTGAGAGGAAAGTATCAGACAGATACCTTACTCTAGGTTACAGCTAGAAAGTTTATGTGGTGGCTAGTATCACCCAGTTGGAGATCCTTTGGCTTCAACTCATTTTAGAGAATTCTGCCACAGAAATCCCAAAGGGTTATGTGAGTCTGACTCCTAGCCCCATCCCTGGATGAACATGCTTTGCAACTGCCATGTAAACAATTCTAAGTAACAAAACTCAACCTAGAGCACTTCTACATATACTACCCAATGGCATTCCTGGTCTTCCATGTGTAAATTGGCCAGCAAAGCTTTTTTAAGCTTTGCACTAACACTACGCACAATTAAAAACAAAAAGGCTATTATGCTACTAATACTAAAGAGTTGGGGTTTTTTTGTTTTTGTTTTTTTGTGGGTTTTTTGTGGGGCAATGAGGGTTAAGTGACTTGCCCAGGGTCACACAGCTAGTAAGTGTCACGTGTCTGAGGCCGGATTTGAACTCAGGTACTCCTGAATCCAGGGCCAGTGCTTTATCCACTACACTACCTAGCTGCCCCCGAGTTGTTTTTTTAAAGACCAATAAGATAGATGGACATTAGCTAATTTCTCGTGTGTCCCTGTTTTCGAGAGGGAGAGAACCAGCCTACCAAAATCTAAAATGAAAAAGGTGGAAGTGAATGGAGGGTTCACAGCAAATGAAGGAGATAAAGGAAACTGTTAGACACTGTTGTACCTCAATTATATGTCAAAAACTCGAAAATGGTTGGCTAACTTACAAAACTGAAAAATATCTAAATTAATCAAACATGAAAGCAATTCTAAACAACTTGATCTCAAAAAAAGAAAAAAAAAAGAAATTAAACATGTCATAGGGCAGCCAGGTGGTACTATGGATAGAGCACCTGGGTCTGGAGGAAGACCTAAGTTCAAATCTGGCCTCAGACACTTACTAGCTGTGTGACCCTGGGCAAGTGACTTCACCCTGTTTGCCTCAGTTTCCTTATCTGTAAAATGAGCCGGAGAAGGAAATGGCCAACCGCTCTGGTATCTTTGCCAAGAAAACCCCAACTGGGGTCACAGAGAGTCGGACACTACTGAAACTGAACACTAAGTCATAAACCAACTCTCAAGTAAAAAATCCTGGGCCCAGGTGGATTTACCAGTGAATTCTATTAAGTATTTAAGGAATACTTAAACCTTCCTTTTTAAGAAAACAGAGTTTGAAGGCACCTTAGCAAATTCCTTCTACAAGGCCGAGATGGTAACGCTACCCAAACCAGGGAGAGAGAGAGAGTTACAAAAGAATGTTGATGTAAAAATACTGAATATAATGTTAGTGAAGACAGTGCAGCAATATATACAAAAATATTCACTATGATTAGGTTGAATTTATACCAGGAATGGAAAAAAATAGTAAAGATAATAGAAAATAATAATTTAAAGATAATAGGATTATATCAATTCCAAAATAATCAAATGAACCTTATTGATTTAGAAGTTCCTTTCAACGATGCGAAGCACATCTGCGCCCGCCAGTCTTGCTTATGTACTTCCATAAATCTGCCGTAGAGGGTTCACTCAATATACCAGTATACTAGATGTTTTTTCTTTTCCTTGATATCACTAGAGTACTAGTGATATGTTCTTCCTGTCCACTTAGTATCTCTAACCCCCACGACATGACCAGCTGGTGTTAGCTTCCCATCATACAATTCTTAGATGACATCTTTTACTTCTATTCTTCTTTGGAGTTCCTTATTGCCCTCTGTAAGATATTTATTTTTAATTCTTCAAAGATTTCTGTATTCTATGTTTTTAATTTCATTCTATTACGATGCATTTCAAAGAAATAAATTTCCATAAAAATATATGTAATTTTTACAGATATAAACACATCTACAAGTTTGTTTTTAAACATATATACACTGATATAATGCTAATATTAAAATATGATTTTCTGCTTTCATGGGAACCTTAAGGTCATTAGAAGGTCTGTACAATTTCCTGAAGGCAATCCAGCCTGCTTGCATCCTGTTTAACTCTGGGTCCAGCTCATTGTCCATATGTACCATCAGTCCTGGGTATGCATTCATCCATCAGGACAAGGCATATGGATTGTTCACACAAATTCATGTTATAAAGTAAGCAGTAGACATTCTTTATGCACTTGCTTTTTTCTAGGTGTTCAGGCACCTTAGTGATTACAGACACCCTTTTAGTGATTACAGACATCTGCTGGGACCTGATATGACCAGCACAATGTCATCCACAAATAAAAACATAAACAATAGACAGAGTAGAATCTTATGTTCTCTAAATCTTTCAGGTAAGTGTGAAATGGTAAAAAGCTTCATTGTTGCATATTACTTATAAGACACTGCATATTCCCTAATAATACCTTCATTTGGAATGTCCCCAATTTATGTAAAGTTTACATAAAATTTATGTAAAACTGAAGTAGATGGAAGGTAGGTATATAGGTCAGAAAAAACTTTCAACAAAATTCAGCACTCATTTGTGGTAAAAGCATAAGAAACCACAGTAATGAACAGACCATTACTTATTATAATAAACAGTATCTAAAATCAAGAGCCAGCATTATTTATAATAAACACTAAAAGCCTTTCCAATAAGATGAGTAAACAAATATGTTCACTTTTATCACCATTATTTGACAGAGTTCTAAACATGCTAGCTATAGCATTAAGATCAATAAGAAAAGAGAAAACAAGCATAATCAAAGGAGGTAGCAAAACGATCCCTATTTACAAGAGTTAACTTTGAAAAGCCCAGCGAGACAACAACAAAATCTATAAAAATTGTAAACTTCGGACAGCTAGGTGGCACAGTGGATAACATACTGGCCTTGGATTCAGGAGGACCTGAGTTTAAATCCAGCCTCAGACACCTGATACTTACTAGCTGTGTGACCCTGGGCAAGTCACTTAACCCTCAATACCCCGCAAAAAAAGAAAAAAAAAAGAAGTAAACTTCAATACAATAGAAAGTTATAAAATAACCCTTAAAAAGCATTAGGCTTTCTATATATTATTTACAAAAACAAATAGTAAGAGATGAAGAAAGAAATTTATTCAAAATAACTACAAAACACATAAAATATTTGTGTTAGGAATTAACTTTCCCAAGATATACTTAAGACTTAATTGAATAAAAGTCTAAAACACTTATTGAGAAATAAAGGAAGATTTCATAACTGGACAGAGTCATTGTTCCTAGTTGGATTGTGCCAAAACTTAAAAAATGACAATGTTACTTAAATTAACATACAGATTTAGTGCCAAGGCAATCACATTACACAGGGGTTACTTTACAGAGCTAAGCAAAACAATAACAACAAAATTCATCTAGATTTTGGAAGAGCAAAAGGCCAATGATGTTAAGGGAAATAATGAAAAAAGAAGAAATGAAGGTGGGGGTGGGAATGTGTGTATATTTATTTGTAAGAGTTCAAACTATATTATAAATCAGTAATCATCAAAACTACTTGAAAACTGTTAGAAAAAAAAAGCCAATCAATGAAACAATAATAGATAAACAATATCCAGAAGTAATTGAACCTAGCCTCACATTAGACAAATATAATGATACAAATCACTAGAGCAAGGACTTCTCATTTATCTAGAATGTTGGGAAAGCCAAAAATCAGTTTGGTAAACATTCTATTTAGACCAGTACTGTATATCCTATACCATAATAAACTTCAAATGTATATTCAACCTAAATACAAAAGGACACATATAAACTTTCCCACTCAAGAAATTCAAGTAGCTTCCTATAACCTCTAGGATCAAGTAGAAACTCTTTACTTTGGTATTTAACCTGGTCCTAACCTAGCTTTCCAGTCTTTTTATGCCTTACTCTCCTTTCCACATCCCACTGCCCAGCCAAACTTGCCTCCTTACTGTTCCTCACACATGACACTCCTTTGCACAGGCTGCCTCTGGCCCACTCTCCACTTGCCCCCTCCCCAGTATTTGGAATGCATCCATTCATTACCACCACTTCTTAACATCTCCATCCTCCACTTGGCCATCAAATTGATCTTCCGAAAGGGCATGTCTGACCCAGTTCCTCCCCACCCCCCACCTCATACACACCCTTCTTAACCTGTCCCTTTCCTTCCTGTGCAGTCTTCTTACACCTCACTCCTTTCTTTGTACTTTGCAATTCAGTGATACTTGCCTCCTTTGCTGTTCCTCTCATACAACATTCTGAGTGTTTCCCCCGGCTCACTCACATGTCTGAAATACTCTCCCTCTTCCTTTCTACCTCCTGGCTTCCCTGGCTTGCTTGCTTTTTTTTTTTCTTTGGGCAGGGTAATGAGGGTTAAGTGACTTGCCCAGGGTCACCCCGCTAGTAAGTGTCAAGTGTCTGAGGCTGGATTTGAACTCAGGTTCTCCTGAATCCAGGGCTGGTGCTTTATCTACTGCGCCCCCTAGATGCCTCCCACAAGTGGACTTTTTAAAAAAATTGCAACCCAAGAGGCAAACAAATTTTAGAGGAATGGAAATAGTTAAAATAATTTCTGAAATAGTGAAGTCCACTATAAAAGCAATCCCAAGAGTCAAACATAGGAAATGGGCCTTGTTGCCTTTTGGCACTGCTTGACAGCACTAAAAGCCACCCCCCTCCCAAAGCCAGGGACTCTGCCAAGGCTAGGACCACCTGAGCTTAGATTTGCAAAGCAGAACAACAGCTGCACCTGAAGCCCGGCGCCCAGGGCAGGATCCTTTCTGCCTGCTGAAGCTCAGACTCCCATTCTCCTTTGGCTCAGGATAGTTAATTAGGTCACCTTGTTTAGCTTCCCCTCCTTTCCTATTTTCCTCTAGTAGTAAATGGCCTGCTGCTTCTTCCTCCACACAGTAGGGAAAGGGTAAACTGGGGAGAGAGAGGGAAGAGGGGGCCTGAAGGATTAATGAGCTGATTTTCAGAAGGCATTTGGACATCTTGGAATGGAAAGCAGCCTAGAAGCTCAACAGCACAGCCATTTACTCAGTCCATTTTGCCAGCTGGTCATTCATCATCAAAAATTCCCCTATAACTCTATGACTATTGCTTAATCACCATGTATAAATACCTATTAATCTTGCAAAGTCAAAACACAAACAAAAGACAAAAGTCTGAATTTTTCGTGTCCTTATATTTAGGTTCAAGATTTCAGAAATGGACAGGTACACTGATGACTTTTGGGTTTTTTTTTTCTTAAAACCTTCAGAAATGAAAGAAACTTCTCCTCCCCTTTCCTCCCACCTCTTTCATTTAGTCTTCCTTTAAATAAACTGACTGGACTAAATGAACTAACCCAGACTAGGTGCTAATGATCAAATAAATTACAGAAGAAAAACGTGCTGTGTTAAAATTTAAACTAACATTTTTGCATTAATGATGTTCCAAAACCTATATTCAAAATATACAGAAAAAACCTTGAGCAGTTTAAAATCAGCATATTTATCCCACTCACATTTTCTTTCAAGTATAAATTATAAGGCCCCTATTCATTTCATTAAAAAAAGAGAAATCTCTTCTGCAGTTGAATTTCATTTATACCAAACTGTGACAGGAAATGCACGCTGGTGAGGGGCTGTCAGGAGAGCTTGTGGCTTTGGTGGAGGGTGAGATTTTCATGTGGAAAAGAAGACCACAGGGCGGGTTTCCCAGCATCACTTTGGGGAGGATGGATGGTGGAGAAGGGAGGCACACCATTAGCAACTTCATCTTTGAGTGTGAGGGACAACAGTCAGCAGGCTTTGGTTTTATCACTTAAACCCACTCCAGGAATTTCTTATATAGATATGGTGAAGTTATTCATGTTAATGGAAGAGAGACATGAGCACAGAAAAGCAGGTATTTGCCTTTGGAATACACTGAAGTATGTGGAGCTAATTCTATCTTACCTAGGCTGATATTAAAATGAGTTTACATTCCATGAGCACATCTAATTAACAGCAGTAGGAATAGGGTGAAACCTGAGATTAGGAAATCAGAAGACAACCCACCAACTGGGAAATATGCCCTGGGGTAACAGGAGATGACACTAAAAATCTGTGGGCAATTTTTGTTCCTTGTGATAGGGGAGGCGAGGACCAGGTGAACTTAGATTGCTGCATGGCTTTGTTTCAGTTCAAAAAACATATATTAAGTGCCTACTTGGTGGCAGGTTGTGTGAAAAGAAATGAATTTGAGAAAGGGAAAAAGGAGGGAGGGAGGGAGGGAGAGAGAAAATGAATAAGAGAGAGAAAATGAGGGGGGGAGAGGGAGACAGACAGACAGAAGTCAAGTCAGAATAGGGGCTAAAAGAAGGATAAAAGGAATTGGAATTAATTCACCAGCCAGAGAGAAGAGGTAGCTTAGATCTGAGGCATGGTATTTGAGGGGATTCCCATGTGTGTGTATCTTCATGGGTTGGGAGCAGAGGATCAGGTTGCTTTGAGGCTCCCA